>NC_140168.1:59916016-59936199 GCF_963971535.1 Notolepis coatsorum | reverse complement strand
CTACCCTGGCGTCAATGAGAAACAGACAGATGGACTGACACAGAGAGTGAGAGAGAGAGAGAGAGAGAGAGAGAGGAGAGCAGAGAGAGAGAGAGAGAGAGAGAGAGAGACGAGAAGAGAGAGAGAGAGAGAGAGTAGTGGAGGGAGCACCTCGGATTGGCCGGGGACAGTTGGTGCGACGTCGTTCCGAATAGGTTTTTTCTTCCCACTAGGAGCATGTGCACGCGTGAACATATTATTGTACGGGCCGCCTATTTGTGTGTTTTGAGTGTATGTGTGTGTGGAGGCAGTTGGAGGAGGAGAGGGGGTTGGTGTAAATACAGTAAACTGCTTGTTTTTGGGATATTATTGTGTTAGTATGAGAAGAAATAGTCTGCCCCTGAATGTGAATAAACCAGTCATAAGTCACGAAAAGAATGATTTAATAAGGCCCAATGAAGTCAGTAAGAGACTGTGTGTGTGTGTGTGTGTGTGTGTGTGTGTGTGTGTGTGTGTGTGATGTGTGTGTGTGTGTGTGTGTGTGTGTGTGTGTGTGTGTGTGTGTGTGTGTGTGTGTGTGTGTGTGTGTGTGTGTGTGTGTGTGTGTGTGTGTGTGTGTGTGTGTGTGTGTGTGTGTGTGTGTGTGTGTGTGTGTGTGTGTCTGTGTGTGTGTCTGTCTGTGCAACAGAGCGAATGCATGGAAACAATTCAGTGTCCCTTGTGAGCCAATAAGGCTAATTTGAATTTGAGACAGAGTCTCTCTCTCTCTCTCTCTCTCTCTCTCTCTCTCTCTCTCTCTCTCTCTCTCTCTCTCTCTCTCTCTCTCTCTCTCTCTCTCTCTCTCTCTCTCTCTCGCTCTCTCTCTATCTCTCTCTCTCTCCCTTTGCCTTGTATGACCTCCCTCCTTGCCCCGTCTCCTGCAGTCTCCAATCAGTTTAATCTCTCTCTCTCTTCTCTCCCTGCCTTCATCCCTCCCAGATGCTCTCTCTCTCTCTCTCTCTCCCCCATCCCTGTTTTTTTTTATTATCGCTCTCTCACTCTGCAAAGCAGACTTCTTTCCATGACGGCCGTGCTCTGTGAACGCTCTTCCAACCGCTCTGTCAGATGATGTGCACACGCACGCACACGCACACACACACACACACACACACACAGCACACACACACACACACACACACACACACACACACACACACACACACACACACACACACACACACACACACACCACACACACACACACACACACACACACACAGAGAGAACACAGAGTGAGCTGGGGTTCTTGGAGGCGAGTGGTTCACTCCAGGACATGGTATTGTCGGGGGTGGAGGCCGATGGAGAGGTTGGAGGGGTGTGGTTAGCGGCAGAGTGGGGCGGGGGTCGTGTGTGGGCGGGGGGGGTAGTGATGGTGGTTAACAGAGCCGGGTTCTGTCAGCGCCCTGTGACAACGCCTTGGATCTGGCCGGGCCAGCAGCCCATGTTGTGTTGTGTTTGTGCAGTGGTTCTGTCAGCGCCCTGTGACAACGCCTTGGATCTGGCCGGGCCAGCAGCCATGTTGTGTTGTGTTGTGCAGTCAGTCAACACGAGCACTGACAGACACGAGGAAGGAGGCGGAGCCATGTGTGGTGTCTGTGTGTGTCTGTGTGTGTGTGTGTGTGTGTGTGTGTGTGTGTGTGTGTGTGTGTGTGTGTGTGTGTGTGTGTGTGTGTGTGTGTGTGTGTGTGTGTGTGTGTGTGTGTGCCTGTGCGTGGCGTGCCTTGCGACTGGCCATGGGAAAGCTGTCTGTGGACACCACGTCAGCTCTTTTCAAAGAGCTTTCTTCTTTTTTTAGGGTCTCTCCCCTCCTTCTTTTCAGCTTTCATCCGTTTTTCGCACTTTATTTGGCCGGTGCCTCACAGCGTTCTTTACACGTCCCCTTCTCTTTCAACATCTTAACCGTAACCCCCCCACACACACACACACACACACAACACACACACACACACACACACACACACACACACACACACACACACACACACACACACACACACACACCACACACACACACACACACACACACACACACACACACACACACACACACACACACACCTACACACACACCTACACACACACCTACACACACACACACACACACACACACACACACACACACACACACACACACACACACACACACACACACACACACACACACACACACACACAACACTCCTCCCTCCAGCCTCCTCTCTTCACTTCAGTCTATCCTCTCCTCTCCTCTCCTCTCCTCTCCGTCTCTCCCTCTTTCTCTCTGTCTACTATGGTCAGGTCTCATGGGAGAAGACAGTTGGCAGGAAACAGGCTTGCTGCCATGGCAACAGGAACCCTCCCTCTCCTTAGGTCTCCTTAGCAACTAGTAGCTTGGCATTGTAGTAATGAGCAGGCCCAGTGTGCCAGCCTAACAGAGCACGAGATGTGTGTGTGTGTGTGTGCGTGTGTGTTTCTGTGTGTGTGCAATGTGCATGGGTGCGTTAATGCGCATACTGTCAGTGTGTGTGTGGCTGGAGTTCTTCTTCTGCACACACTTTAAAAGTGAGCATCTAGAGAGCGAGGGGAAGAAACCCAAGCTTTCCCTCGAAAGGTGTGAGACTGTGACAAAAGTGTGAATTTAAATTTCTTCTCTAGGGGAAAAATACTGTTTTTTTTCTACCTCCCCCAAGGTTGGCAGACTGAAGGTGAACAAATGAAAACGCTGATTTGAAGTTCATGTAGTCGTTCATGTAATGGGCTCCTATGTGGGAAGATTTCACACCTTGTTATGGCTATTCCTAGTTTTGTTTGTTAGTATTTGAGCCTATGAGGGAAAAGAATAAAACAACAGGGTCGTATTCGCGCGTTGCCTCGTGGTGTATAACAACTTTACAGAGGAGCAATTACGTCTGACACCATTGATGATGTACGGCGTGTTGTTGACACAGAGCGCACTGTGATGTGAAACTGATATGGAACTCTTGCGTCGTTCTTTTGTTATCGGGGCTCGATGCGAGCGGCTGTGTGTCGCTGTGGCTGACATTTATCATACATTCCAGGACCACGAGTTGCTGTTGGTGAGGCTGCAAAGGATTGACCTGGGTGTTCCCTCACTCGTTTTTAACTTGCATTTGTATTTATTTATTACACGTGATTCAAAATGTCAATAGTCTGACTGAAATCGAAACAGGAAAGAATGTTATTATTCAATAAACTATCGACTGCTAATAGCCTTATTCACAAATTCAAAGTTTCATGGTAATTCTGTCATAATTCCACTCAAAAGCTGTGGGGAAACTAAGGATGCCCCACTGTCTCTCGTGTGTAAAGTGTAAAGTGTAAATGTGTAAAGCCTGTGTCATCAGTTTAACATTGTGATGTATAATCTATCTTAACCAATTGACTGTCAACAGTAACATGAATAATCACATCTGAAGTAAAAACTCCCTATTAAACTGAGAGGAAATCCATAAATTAAAATAGTCTTCAACACATTCAGGTGTTTTCTTTTTATAAATCTTTTAATGTTTTCTCAAATTCTATCTAGAATTCCATCTCAAAAGGTTAAAACAAATTTAAATAATATGTTTTACCTATTAGTAACAGAATTTCTTTTAAGAAATCACATTTTCAGTCGGACTTGAATTCTGAATTGTGTTGTCTCTCGGCGTCCCATTAGCCCCAGTTTATGCATTGGTCTGACAAGTGCTCTGGAGCATCTCCCGAGACCCTCGGTGTGGCAGGTGTGACGAGGGCCTGTTTCGCCAGCTTTCCCTTACGGAGGAGGCGTGAGCTCCCACAGGTGTCTCAGTGCTCCACCTGGCGTGTGAAAGCTCTCCGGAGAGGTGTGGCTGGAGCGCTCGCTCGCGCACACACACAAAGCCCCGCCGGCGGCTCCTACATCGTGACTCGATACTGGAGGCGTGAGGGAGAGAGGCGGACGGATGGACGGACGGACGTGGAGAGGAAAGGCGCCGGCGGCCGCTGTGTCTCACCCCGTGGGCCGTCCGGAAGGTTTCATCGCGGCTCTGCCCACTAAAGCTGTTGCGTGTCGCGTGGCTGTGTGGCCCCTGGGGGCCCGGGGCATCGCTGCTGCCACGCTGGGGAGGATTTTCCGATCCCCTGCCCTGCTTTCAGATGCTCGTTAATCTGCCAGGCTCTATTTTTATCTAGCCTCCTCCCTCCTCTTCCTCCTCCTCCTCTCCGTCCCCGGGCGCTCCCCTCTCCCCCTCCACTCCAGCTCCTTGTATCCGTCTGCCTGCACCGCGTGGGGAGGGAGGAGGAGGCTGCCTCGCCCCGGCCAGCATCTCCAATTAGAGGCTGCTCTGTTGGGGATTGAGCTTGCTGTTTCGCCCCCCCCCCCCCCCCCCCTCCTCCCTCGGACCCCCCAGGCTCTCTCTTCCTCCCCCATCTACCTCTCTCAGGTTAGCCCTAGACACGGTCTCTCTCTCTCTCTCTCTCTCTCTCTCTCTCTCTCTCTCTCTCTCTCTCTCTCTCTCTCTCTCCCTCCATCCCTCGCCTGTTCCTCTGTCTTCCCCCAGAGCTAGAGAGAACTCTACAGGGAGCGGTGGGGAGTGAAAGGCCTTCTGTCGCCTGAGGCCTGGCTCTAGTCCCTTTGCTGCCCTCGGAGGAATCGCTGACTGGTGCATCTCTCAGGAGACGACCCCTTGTACTGGGGGAGCCAGTACTGCTCTAGCCACTAACAAGGATACCATGCTAACAGCTACAGTGCCACTACTACTAACACTGATGATAATAATAATAATAATAATAATAATAATAATAATAATAATAATAATAATAATAATAATAATAATAATAATAATAATAATAATAATAATAATAATAATAATAATAATAATAATAATAATAATAATAGCAATACTAGCATCACTGAACACAAACAACTCCCAAATCCAAAAAGCAGAGCGCTAAAGTTCAAACTTGTGATATCATTAAGTATAAAGTTTGGAGCCGCTCCATAGACAATGAATTGGGAGCGATGGTAAAGACGACACCCTGGGGAATGCTGTGAGGATACGGGCACATATTGTTTTTTCACAACTGAGAACACTACTATAGAATAAAGCTCTCAAACAAACGTTCTGTGGGTCCATAAAATCCCATTAATTGTCAGTGGAGCAGCTCCAGACTTTGTTTGAGTCTTACGTCTCTCGTTTTCTGGCTTTGGGAGTAGCTCATGTTCACATATTGATTGAACTTTCCTAGGCCATGGAAATAACATATTGGAATCAGGTATTAAATCAGGTGGTGTTCCCTTTTAAAGGTAGAATCTGTGACGTCATCAGACAGCATCCTCATGGCAAAAGAGCCATTGGTATTGCACCTTTCTTTCCTGTCTCCATCTCTTTGGAAATGTAACTTCACTATGCTTGTTTTTTTTATTATTATTTTTTTTACTCTCTATTCTTTATGTCCTTTTGTGCTTTCTGTCTGTAATATGTGTTTGTTTTTATGCTGCTGCCTTGGCCAGGTCTCCCTTGGAAAAGATATTCTTAATCTCAATGGGACTTTACTGTTTAAATAAATATAATAAATACAATTAATTTTTTTTTACAACTTTTTAAACGAAACGCCTTGAATCATACCCATCAACAAGTACCAGACCACTAACCCGGAACAGGGACAGCCAGTGAAATGTTTCAATGGCTACAGTACAAATAGACACAATAAATACACTGTCCGATACTGTAAGTAGTTTAGCCTTGTGTTGGAGCTGAGGGGCTGTCCCCCTGGTTGTGGGTTTTCAGAGACAGGACAGAAGGAACAGAGCTAGATAGTGAGGGTTGTGCGTGTAACTACTGTTATATGAAACAAGAGATGCAATTCAAGTTTAAAGCTGTACTATGTAGTTTTGTGAAAGAAGTTTGAACTCAAGATAGTGTGATATATCATTACTTTCTCCAAGCAGTAGCCTAAAGCAGGGGTTCTCAACCTTTCTGCTTCCAGGGCACCCCTACATACGATAAAGACTTTTCCGGTCCTGTCTTTTTTGCTACAATGATGACAAAAGTGTTTCCTTTCAAAATAATGTTTATTTAAGATAGGGAAACACATTTGTGTGTATATGCAGGCTATATAATGCATTATTAACGTACGGTTATGTATATAACCAAGTTCTATGAATACTGGTGACGCTCAGCGTCAGTCTGCATATATCTCGCTTCAGCGTATATACACTGAATAATTTCAAAATGTACCTTTACATACCAACATCCGTCTGACCACACCCCCATCTGCTGCCTATATAAGCAGGGGTGGGGCCACACACTCATCTCCTTCCCAAAAAATTTCACCAGAATGAAAAATCAAAGGCCGCAGTGGCGTCCCGACGCTGAGCATCACCAGTATTCATAGAACTTGGTTATATACATAACCTTACGTTCTATATCATACTGGCTCCGCTCAGCGTCAGTCTGCATAACAGGAGCTGAGCGGGAGCCAGAAGCTCGACAATGTACCCCGCTGAGGCCCCCCACAACCATCAGACCGGAGAGGACCGAGCCCCCCGACCCTCCCTAATGGAGGATACCCTCCCTATTGGAGGACGGGAGGGAGACGGATCCGACCGTGCGAAGAGAAACTCGAGCAACTCAACGCACAGGGTGAGAAAACCGTGGCTTGACCCCACGGCTACGCATACGCACAACCCGCATGCCACCAGGGAACGAACGGAAGGAACAACCCTCGTTACTGCCCCCCAAATCACGGGGTCAAGAGCAAACTCAACCCTGTGGCAAGACCGCAGCAGCCCCCCACATCGCCAGCGTATTCGGACAGGGCCCCTCCAAGAGCGGGCCCTTCCCCCCACTAGTACGCCGCCTGGCACACTGACCCTGCAACACAGGCAGTCAGCATGGCCGTAACTTGAAGCACTCAAAAGGCTAAACTATAGCGGAAGCAGGCAGCACACCGGGGAGACGACCCCAGAGGGGTCGATCCCTTAAACCAGGCAGCAGGCTTTAGACCCGAGCCTGGAGCACTGCGGACGAGACAGGCGCCAAAGGGGTCAACTGAAAACAGCACCCCGGCGGAAGGGGCGTATGCTAGCATTGTTGCGCACCATGACAAAGCCTCCACCAAAAAAAAACCACCCAGAGGGGTCGAGGCAGAGAAGGCTGACACGATTGGCAGACGTCATGAACGTGCAGGGGCACACTCAACCGGGTAACCCGGGAGTTGACTCTGCTCCAACACACCAGGGAATCAACCAACCTCTTGGTACCACATGCGGTGGTTGTTCCTATAACCCCTCAAGAAAAAACTCCAAAACACACCTGCGGGTATACACTGGCTATACCGCAGTACAAGTGTTTCCGTTTTCAAAAAAGGGTTATTCCAGGCCTACGGGTCGACGAAACATTACTTCGGACCGGGCCCGGCGGCTCAGGAAGCACACAGGGTTACCAGAGGAGGTCCAAAAGACCACCCCAACAGCCCCCTCTTTGCCATGTGTGAGAGAGGAGCGAAAAGAAAGGAGAACCAGCCCCTTCATGATAATGCCAGGTACAACGTGTACCCAACAAGGGTCTCCATAACGCCCAACCCTGTGACACCCGGGCCGACCCGGCATTTTTCCCCCCGAAAAAAGCACAAGTCCCTCAGGGTACCAGAACAGCAGATCTGCGTCCCCGGCGGACAACGGGTTAACTGACCTGGACCAGCGTGACCAGAACCAGTCCCGTGCCCTAACCACGCCGACATCCCCACTCCAAGAGAGGGGGTAGGTACGCGTGTCGATCTAAAACATGAAAAGAGGGCGCCACCCAGACGGTCCCATTCGTACCGCGCTCAGTGGCCCACCCCAAGGGCGTGAGACCCCTCTACCTATGTTTTGATCTATTCCGTTAACATCCCCCAGATATGAACGAGAATTCGTCGAGACAAACCTAGTAAACTGGCGCTCGGAAGAGACAAACTCCATCCCAGTTGCCCTATAAAAACGCCGTTTTAATAACGAGCAACCAAGGCGCACCAGCCTCATGCGTGATTCCCATCAGAAACACCCAGAGCCAGCACTTATTTACGCGTCGAGACCCAAACACATCAATGGATAGTCTAACAAGACACCAGACATTGTTCCTCCAAGTCGCCTGGGAGAACGACAAGGAGCCGTCGTGCTTCATGTTCTTTCCTCTTTTTATTTAAAAAAGAAAGAAACACAGACTGACATGAATCCCACGTGACGCGGCTGAGGGTAAAATTTTTTTTCATTTTTACATCCCACCACCCTCGCCACAGGGAGGAGACGGGAATCCCCAGAGAGACTTCCCACGCGAGCTGTATAGATTGAAAAGAAATATTGCAACATTGAGCTATGTAACACTTGGGTTAGGGCTCTCCGAGGAGGAGGCACTGAACCAATACACACTCAATAATCTAATTGAATCGAATACACACACAATAGAGCAGAACTCCTTTTTGAAGTTCTACTCACCTTGACAATCTGAGGAGGAGGCTCTGAAACTCTGAGGAGGCTCCCTCACTGGGAAGGAGAGTCCGAACTCACAGAAGGCACTTCTCCCTGAGGAGGAGCTTCGTGAGGAGGAGCTCTGACAACTCCCTGAAACAGATCCATAACATGGACCTGAACAACCCACGGAAGTCTTATCAATAGAGACGTGCTCAGTGATGTACTCTATGGCGGGGGAATTTCCGCACGCCCAATCTTTCAGGGCGTGGGACCAGGAAACTCCCTCCCCCCCCCCCCCCCTTTACCCTGTAACGTGCCGAACAGCAACGTGACAGGAACCCTGAAAGACAGGTGGTTTTAACCCCTGACCAATCAGAAAAGGGAAGGAAAGGAAAGGTTTACCATCTAACCTCATAGTAAAATTTGCAGACGACACAACAGTGCTTGGCCTCATCAGAGGGAATGATGAGACCTCATACAGGAGGGAGGTTGAGCAACTAGTGGAGTGGTGCGATGGTCATAACCTTGCTCTCAACCCCACGAAGACCAAGGAGATGATCATCGATTTCCGCAGGACTGGTGACCTCAGCCACTCTCCACTCCTCATTGGGAATGAGGAGGTGGAGAGGGTTTCAAAATTTAAGTTTCTGGGCGTGACAATGTCTGATGACCTGTCCTGGGGGGGTCAGCATTGCCTCTGCTGTGGGCAAAGCACAGCAGCGCCTTTTCTATCTAAGGAAGCTTAAATGGGCTAAACTCCCACAGGGACTGATGGCCAACTTCTACCACTGCGCAGTAGAGAGTGTACTCACGTACGGACTACTGGTGTGGTTTTCTAGCTGCACCAGGGCAGAGAAGGAGGCCCTCCACAGAGTGGTCAAGGCTGCGAGGAAGATCACTGGAGCTAGCCTCCCAGATATCTCCACAGTCTTTACCTCCCGCTGCCTACGGCGTATAAATAACATCTTACAAGACCAGTACCACTCAGCACACCATCTCTTTCAACTGCTTCCCTCTGGTCGAAGGTACAGATCCATCCAGTCCGGAACCAGCAGACTGACCAACAGCCTCTATCCACGGGCTGTCAGGCTGCTCAACGACCAACATCAACTTGCCCCCCCCGCATCCCACCCCTCCCCCCCGCACCCAACCCCCGGTGACATAACTCCCACTTCCACATTACAACAATAACTGTGAACCGGACTTGCATTGCTGCACTATACACTATTTCATCCTTTGCAAGTCAACGCCCCCCCCCCCCCCCCCCTCCTTCCATTAACTCACTGGACTATCACTGAAATATTTATATTTATTAATTTATTTGCACTAAATGCACTTGGGACAATGATGGTATGTTATATATTGAGGACATTGGGACATTGATACTTTATTACTATATTATTATTATTATTGACATCATTATTTTGCACATGCTATATCTTATGTTTGTATGCCAGTGGTGATGTTCCTAACAAATTTTCGTTGTACCAACAATGACAAATAAAGATCTATTCTATCAGTTCACCCCTTTACGACCCCTCACCCCTGATACGATGTAATGACAAAGTAGAGCCATGACCCAGTCATAGCCTGCTACATGAAGCATTAACAGCTTCACATAGCTCATGTGCTAACCTGCTATCTGAGTTTTACCAAGGAAAAATCTCAGAACAGAGAGGGCCCCTTTAAGAGCCCCGGTCCAGACTTACACATGTGCTTCTGTGGACCAAACCTAACCCAGTTGTAGATCACAACGACACACACAACCCTTCATCACAACAAAAAATGGCAAAAGTACACTCTTACTACAGAGGAACGCCGTTTTTCATAACAAGAGAAGACACAAGTCCTCGGTTATGTAATGGCCACAGACCTTGCTAAGCACACATGATAAGTGACCAAACAACCTTTTCTTTAGGACAAAATTGTTTCTCAAGCGAAAGCACAACCCCAGCAACTTAAGCTGAGGGTTACATCGTATCCCCACAAACACAGTGACACAATATATTGTAAACAACATGTCTGAGAGGAGGGGGGGGAAGCCCCAGGGAAACCGGGGGGTCACCCCTCCTATCTTACCCTTGATACGACCAAGGTGAACAGGCACCCCTGTTAATATGTGAACATGCTGTTCATTGTCATCACAGGCTGAGAAAAAGATTAATTCCTCAATCACATGTCACTAAGCATAGCTTCACAGGTTATTACTAACCCTCTTAGTTGTGAGTTCACCCACGTTACAACGTTACATGAACACACATGTTCTCATCACAACCAACCAGTTCATTTTTACACATGTAAAAAACAACACAGATTCACTATGGAGATAGAAGCTATACCAGTGACAAGACAATTCACACACAACACGCGTTGTATCCTCAATGTATTGCAGCAACACATGTTTTGGAAACATCGTTATTACAAAACATTTAGAAGGGAAGAAAAGAAGAAGTGTTTAAAGTCCGGTCAGGACTCCTACCTTCACCCTGAGCGCAGGCAGAGAGAACTGCAACACTGGTTAACGGGACACCGAGTTGAACCCAGCATCTCCTGCGTTGGTGACGAGGGTATGTCCGCTACGCCACCCAGCCGCCGTTCTCCATGTTGACGATGTCCTCGCTGGCACTGGCACCAGGGTGTAGGGTCGACTAACATCCTCTGTCAAAGATGACGTCGTAGTCAGAGTGTTTAAGGCATGTTATAGTCACAGTAACGTTTCAACAGTGTATACATTAAGCTAACAGCCTTAACAGCCTTGACTGATAGCAACAAGCTAATGTTTACTAGCCTAGTGAACACAACGAGCTAGCGCCGCAGCTAACAGCTGACTGGCTAACACAGTAGGCCACAAACTAGCACGCCAGCTAAGCAGCTATCACCTGAACTGTACACAACGACATAATAAGCCACACTTCAGACAGGCCGCCGCCTGAGTCCCTCCCCATCCTAAGAGGGAAGAGAAAAAGAAATGTCAACACAGTTTTCAACGGTGATTTACCAGACATACAGCGGAGTCGGCACAAATCCCATCCGGGCTGCAGCCGACTTGATCATGGATCTTCCGATAACGAAGATCCATGCCCACATTTCCTCGTTAGGGTGTACTTCCACATTCATGTGAAAGATGGGGCCTGCACGGGACAGAGAAGCATCCGCTCGTCCAGAGAATCCCGGGTTTTAACCAGGTCTCGGTCACGGCCCACTAGGTTGACCATCATGGGCGTCAGACCAAGATCCTCCGTCCGCCGCTTAAGAAGCCGAACAGAGGACCCCAGTCCGGGGTCCGCTTTCATAAAATTGTTAGCTAACCCCCATAGCGTTTAACAGACAACTAGCGCTCGCAAGCAAAACCGTACTCACCCAACCCGGAAGCAACCCAGTTTCTCACAACAGCCGGTGCCTCCCACAGTCCAGCTGTATGACCGGAGGGTCAATACCCATCCAGCCGCAGCAAGGAGGACTGCAGTTGGGGAGTATATCAGCGGCGCGAGCCCCTAATGCGAAAAATCCGGTGGAGGTCAGAATGATCATCATCTTCCAGACACTCCAGTGACGAAGACAATATCGCCGTATTTTCTCGAAAATAGTGAGAGAGAAAATAAAGATATAATGTCAACGTATCTCCTTGTCTTCTGTTTTCCTTTCCTCAGACTAAATATTTTTCTCCACGTCAAGTGGGGTATATAACAGGCACTTCCTTGTGGTGAAATTTGAGAAGGAGATGAGTGTGTGGCCCCACCCCTGCTTATATAGGCAGCAGATGGGGGTGTGGTCAGACGGATGTTGGTATGTAAAGGTACATTTTGAAATTATTCAGTGTATATACGCTGAAGCGAGATATATGCAGACTGACGCTGAGCGTCACCAGTATTCATAGAACTTGGTTATATACAGGTGTTTCAGGTCTAAATGGCTTAGTACTGTTGACATTACACTGCTTGTAGTAGTAAATCAAATAGCATATTTCTTTAAATAAAATTACAGAAAATTATCACTAAAGTGCTATCTGTTGCAGCTGCACACTTTTCCATAAAAATTGCAGATTTGGATAAGTGTGACCATTTCTCAAAAACTGAAAATCATGTATTTTTTTTAAATACAGAAAAGGATCACTGAAGTGCTATCTGTTGCAGCTGCACTGTTCTCCATAAAAATAGCATATATGGATAAGTTTGACCATTTCTCAAAAACAGAAAATCATGTATTTTTTTTTAAATACAGAAAAGGATCACCAAATTACCATTCCTCAAAAAATATAAATAAATACAGAAAATAAGCTTGTTCACTCAGTGGACATTTCTAGCTCAATGTGAGGTCTGCTGCTGCTGGCTAATAATACGGTCAATACGTGGGGAGATCTTTGACAAGGCAACACACATGTCATCCTCAAGGCTCAACTTGGCCCTATATTTTGTTTTCAGAGCTGTCATGGATGAAAAGCCAGCTTCACACAGATATGTGGTGCTGAATGGTATCAACACCTTAACTGCTGCATCATGAGATACTTGGTACTCAGCACCACACTCTGAAACTAGCTCTCCAGGTGGTATCAGATGAGATTTCAATGAGTTCTTCCAAGAGTTTGGATGGAGATGTGTCAGGAAGCTTTGTCTCAATGTTGTCTGTAAAGTTTTTTTTTATCCAGAGTAACTTGGTGATCCTTTTCTGTGTTTTATTAAATAATGATTTTCAGATTTTGAGAAATGGTCAAACTTATCCAAATATGGTATTTTCATGGAAAACAGTGCAGCTGCAACAGATAGCACTTTAGTGATAATTTTCTGTAATCCAAAAAGAATATCGTGTGTGCATGTATCTGTGTGTCCTCAGTTAATATTGCAAATTAAGGGTCGTTTTGGATTAAACGTCGCACGTGACGTAGGCTGACAGCAGGCCAAGGACATGGATTCTCTAATAGTGTTTTTTTTTCATTTTTTTTTTTTACTTAAATTTTTATTATCAGTTTCTTGATTTACAAACAAACATCCATGTACAACATTACAATTGGCGGTCAGATTATAAGAGACAGTACAATACAATTCGACAGATAAGAACTAAAAGATATAGCTGATAGTAGAAAATAATATCAAAATCAAATGAAGAGTTGACATAAATTTTTTTTTTAAAAGATATAAAAGAATAAAGTGACATGGGTTCTTTGGTACCTTCTTAGTTCATTTTCATTTCGATTTCTATTTCTCTTCTTGTCTCCTTTTCACTCTCCTGTGATGTCGTTTCTTTTCTTCCTATACTCTTCCCACTTCTCCCATTTTGACTCAAACTTCTCGTCTTGTAGCCTCAGCCTATGTGTGATTCTTTCCATTTCCTGTATCCCCCCTACTATCTCTGTCCATTGTTCTTTCGTCGGTGCTTCTACTCTATACCACATTTTCGTCAATGCTTTCTTGGCTGCTACTAATGATATCTTAATCAAGTATTTGTCTTCCCCCTGAATTCCTTCCTGTGTTAAGTTCCCTAAATACAATACTTGGCCTGTCTGGGGTATTTCATATCCTACTATTTCATTTATTATCTCTCCTATCTCTTCCCAATAGTTCTTTATTATCTTTCATCCCCAGAATATGTGTAATTGTTAGACTAGAAGTCTTTATTTGTCATGCAGTTTAACACACACGCGCGAGATGGGCGACCCACAGGAACACACACACACATGCACTGAGTCGCAGATGAAATGTCTCTCTGCACTTTTCCCATCCCGTTGTCCTTCCCCCCATGGGCAGCCGGGAGCAGATAGGGCGGCAACGTGAGCCGCGCCCCCGGGGACCAATCCAAGTGCTCCTGTCCGTCTTCGTCAAGGACGCCACAGCGTTAGCGATCTGTTGTGCATGTTTTTCCATTGGGTTTATCTTATCGGGGGGGAAACCCTTGCGAGCATGTGTGTGTGGTTTGCTATTTCCTGTCCACATTTTCTCCAGCATGGTTTCTGTGTTGGTGTATAGTTGCCCTGTATTTCTGGTGTTATAAAGAATCTAATTATGTTTTTCTCGAATATCTTTCAAATCAATCAACGACAAGTATGTGTTTGAATTAATTTCCATCATTGTCCATTGATATAGATATTCATCAGTATAAAGTTACACCTTTTGAACTCAAGAGGGCGATACTACACAGCTCTCTGGCACCTGTTTACAACATGCCATAGTGAACCTATTGTCATTGATGTACCTATACATAAAAAGAAAATAATCCCCAGCGAATATCTTATTTACATCAATATTGTGCTGTCAGAACAGTCTTGTGTTTGTAGGTTAAGTATTTAATGTTTTCAATTGTCTATTAGGCCACAGTCATCTTATCAACCAGAAAATGCTCATGTGAGACCTAGTTCTATGCGTGAAATTCGTATTAGAAATTGATAAACATGATTTCTTTTTTTGTGTGAATCTCTTAGTTACAGCATTGTGGAACATAAGCAGAGTTGTGATTATAGGTGAAGTATTTCCAATGTTCACTATTTTGCAAAACAAGACGGCTGCTCTGGCCAGAAATCCTCTCTCGGGGCTCTACAGTGTGACAGACCTTAATGTTAGCAGCCCATTAAGCTCTCTTGAACTCAACAGGATGTCAATTCAAACACAGAACACGATTTCCACTGCTGTGATGGCTTTCAAATATAGACAGGCAAAAAATACAATTTCCCTCATTTCAGTAGTTTGCTCCTCTTTTAGTCCTCTCTCCCGCTGTGCTCCGTTGTCAAGTCTCCCGTTAATATTTCATAATTTCAGAGCAAATTCACATTGGTCATCTGCACTGTGTTTTTGTTAAAATAATATATATATACAGTATATATATCTATTATTATAATTTGTTTCTTCTTCAAAGTATCGATTTTGGAACCATTTAGGAACCGGCATCGCATCGTTTTGAAGTATCGATTTTGATACCGAGATGGAAACGTATCAAACGATACCCTAGCGATGTTAGTACGCCACATGCTTCTTCTGTATGCTTACTTTGACCTATTATTTTTTCCTGGGATCCATGAATAGAACAGTATCTTCTTTACCCTGATGAGCACCCGCCGCACCCCACCACCCCCAGTACCCCCCCCCCCCCCCCCCAACCCCATTAATCCCTTCAGCCTTCCCACTTCTTTATTTCCCTTCAAAGAGACAAGCAGCCGCCCGTGACATCACTCACAGGAAGTGAATCTTTAGTGTTGACTAATTTCCATCGATTGCCTCCAGACAGGCTTAGCGAGAGAGAGAGAGAGAGAGAGAGAGAGAGAGAGAGAGAGAGAGAGAGAGAGAGAGAGAGAGAGAGAGAGAGGGAGGGAGGACGAGACCCATTCCCACACAGAAGCCTTGGCTGCTCTCTCATTTAAGTCTCCTCCGCCTGCGAGAAAAGAAAAAAAACACTCCACAATGAACGCAGTCAGCGCTTTTATCACCCCCCCCCCCCTCCCCCCTCCCCGCTTATTATCAAATAAATGCATGGCATAAGAGAGATACCCATTGACAGGACCGTGCATAATGACTCCTGGCTGTGTGAAATGGATTAATAATGCTTTGGAGCACGGCGCCAAGGGGGGAAGAAGAAAAAAAACGGCTTTGCCGCCAGAGTCCCACTAGTTCTCAACAAGGGCTCTTCATATAGAACAAGTCCCACTAGAACCCCGGGACGGTGGAGAAAAAGAAATGGAATGCTTTGCGTGACAAGTTCAACAAACACAAAAAGAGTAACAAATAGCCAAAGGTGAGTAGAGCCTATGGTGGTGACAGTGGCTCAGTAGGTAGAGCGGTCGTCTGGTAATCTGAAGGTTTACCAGACAGTGTGTCGAAGTATCCTTGAGGAGACAGTTAGAGACAGTTAACCCCTAACCGTTTTGCTGAACGTGTTGCGCGCTGGGAGCAAAATAGAGATGGTGCTACATTATTTAGCATTATTTAGATGGTGCTACAAGAATTGAGTTTGAGAAACCTCTACTGATTCTCCGGCTCGGACAGAACAGTGAATAAACCAAAATGTGTGACTCTTGACAGCGAGGTGTTCACCTTTTTTAGGCACGTTGTATGATGTTTTTGTACTACACATTGTACTTTTTGCATGGCCATTACCGTTTACGGGCGCCATTTTAAACATGTTTCTTCTCGCATTGTTTACCTCAGGGCTTTGTTTACTGAAGTACATAGACTATTATGTACAATACAATTATGTACAATAAAACAACAATAAACTGCAATAAACAACACATAATCTAATAAAATGTTGATACTGTGTTCTGTACGTTTAAATTCCATGTGAGCTAGTAATGCACTTGCAGCTTTCACAACATGCATTAAGTACATGGGTGGACAGAGGTATAAACAATATTCCATATCTTTAGAATACCATCTTTTCTCTGGCAAAGTTTCACACCGATCTGTGTAGCCATAGCAGGCAGAAAGGGCTCATAGCCAGCACGAGTGCAGCTGAGAGATCCAACATTATATTGTGTGTTTGTGTGGACAAAGGTATAAACAACAAGGTATACATCAATACCATATCTTTAGAATACCACATATTCTATTGCTATGTGTTACAACTACTTGTCTACCCATATACCAAGTAGAACGTGCGTTGTTGAGTGTGTTATCAAAAATACAGCCGAGAACAGATTGTGTCTTAATGGCTTTATTGGTATTAGAAATAAAATAGAAATGGAAAAGGGCAAAACACTTCATACGGCTGATTGAACCACTGTAAATGGCACATAGCAAAGGTGTAATGAGTGGGGAGCACACATTTATATTTTCTAAAGATGAACAGTAGGCACTGTCTACACTCTACTACCATAGTCAGACAGTAGATGTGCTCCCCCACTTCCAGAAATAGCACTACAATGATGGCAAGTAGGCTATCTGCTCAAGTCCGTTGTGGGTTTTGATTCAGAAGACCTCCTTATATACTGCATGCCTCCTGCCAAGACACTTGCCCAGTGGGCATGCAGAAGAATGTCTCTTAAGTCGCTACGGACAGCGAGGGCTGCAGTTGCTGCTCTCGCCTCGGAGGGACGCACTATATCCAGCTGATTAGCATCTCCAGCGATGAGTCTCCTCCACTCTCCAGGCTCAGCGTCTCCTGAAGCGGTGTTGAAGTGATCAACAAAGTTGACTGGGACGTGTCTGGAATCCCTCTCTCCCTCTGCGTCGCTGGTGGTCCTCCTTGCTCCGCCGTGTAGATGGTCTTCTCATCTGACGTGTGAGATCATCCAGCACACAAACAAGAGCAAATGTTAGGTATTACAACGTGTACAAAATGGCAGTAGATGTAAACAAAGAAAGATTTTACGAAGCCCTGAAGGTGCCCAACGTAGGCACACACACAATGGAGATGCATACAGTACACAACATGGCCGGAGATGTAAACAAAGACAATTTTGCGCAACTCTGAAGATACAACTCTTGCCTTGAAAGGGACGCATGAGGTCGGCATGCAGTGGAAAGGCTGCATTTCCCACAATCACATATGGAGTTTTCACATGGGAAGCAGGCAGTGCACTGGGCTCTAGTAATCCTAACCTCTTCCCATTCAAGCAGTCTGGTGCCAAAATGTGCTATGCTGGAACACAGCGCCGTAATTTTCCCGCTCATATGCTCTCATGTGTGGTGGTGCCGGACATCACAGGCAGCCATGAGCACAACGGAATGTGTTCTTTTTGTAGTTGAAATAGTCGCTGCCTGCTCCACCCGGGGGCCTTGATGACCACATGCTTCTCATCGACAGCCTGACATAGTTTGGGGAATTCCACAACCGCCGAAAGTCTTTTGCCATGTCAGCCCATTCTTGGTTTGTCGTGGGAAATTTCACAGACTCACCGCGGAGTGCCTCCCAAATTGCTGCGCAGACCGGATACAATTGCACATACCGTTGCACTCTTTTAAAACTTGCAGCCATGCGCCTTGTTGGCGACTGCCCCCGATGCGAGTATGCACAAGTCACGGCCAGTCTCTCACCCAAATCAATAGGACTACCGAGCGTGTCGGCCTGTTTGATGTACGGCTCAATTTGTCGTTTTAAATCGTCGAATTGAGCGGTGACATTTGGAAATAGCTGAAACGCATTTTCTCATCCATCGGTCGCATCAACATGTTGTGCCCTCCCTCCTTTCTCTTCTCATTCAAGGGATGCACTGGTTTGTTTACGCCGACACTGCAAGACCTCTAGGAATAATAGATCCTTGTCTTCTGATTCCTCTTCAGATGAGGTGGATTTGTCAAAGTCAAAATGTTGAACAGGCTTGTGCCAATCGTAGTATTGTAGTGAACAATAACAGTCTCTGACCTTCTTTTTCTTCTTCTGTTTAATGTAATGGCAGTTGGCATCCATAATTGTTGCATTACTGCCATCTACTGGACCCATCTCTGACCTGTTATACCTGGGCTATTTACAGTTTATTACTCTGCCCCCTTGGTTGACGGACAGGGTGGACGGTATGGTCTAAAATTTATATCACGGTATAATTTGAAGCATAGACGGTAACGGTATATATCACGGTATCATCGTTTTTGATAAAAATTTTTTTTTAATTTTATATATATATATTTTTTTATAAAATATATATATTATATAATTAGACTTGTACTGGTATTATCTGCGAGACATCGCCACCACGCAACAAGCTCCACTGTCTGTGTGTACTCTAGTAGCCTCCAGCTACGGCCAGAATTCTCCGGAGCTGCACCTGGACCTATACTCGAGTAGCCTCGAGCAGAGCTACGGCCAGGATTCTCCGGCGCTGCACCTGGACCCTATTGTATTGGTATTATAACGTTAGCAAGCCCTCAGCTCGAATACGCATCGAATCAGTGTTATAAGACATTGATATCATGAGCTATCTGTAGCTACTGCATATATAACGTTAATACAACGCCTCAGTGAATTATTTAGTTCAATGGGACATTTCGTTTTGAACGGTGAACTAACTTGTGTTAACGTGAGCTAACAGGTAGCATACACGTCTCTAGTACTAGACTTTGTGGAGCGTTTGTTGATGTCAGGAGCTATCGGTAGCTGGCCGACTAGATACCGTTCGGTTAGACAATGCCCCATCATGTATTAAACTAAAAGTGAATAGTTGACTGGGTTATTTTGTAACGGTAGCTAAGCTAACGTTAGCTCAGGGAGACGCCGACAGCTCCCGTGTCCCGTCCCACTAGACTACTAGACCCGTGTTTACATGCGTGCGGTAGGGGCTGGCACGCCCACTGCGCGAAGCCTCCTAAATAACTTTTTCCAGTTCGCACATATCTATTATCTATGACTAATTCTATCTATTTTTAGGGGCAAATGCCAGTGAAATAGTCGCGCTGTGGTTACATGACGTCATTGCTATTTTAGAGCTGCACTACCGGTTACACGGTATACTCAAAATCCATACCGTAGAGCAAATTCATACCGTTTATACCGTATACCGTTTATACCGTCCACCCCTAACGGACAGCCTCCAAGACTCGTAGTACCTCCTACGTATTGGCCAGTTCTGTGGAACCATGACATCCCACGGCAATTCCAATGTTCTACTCAGATCAGTTCTCGGATGCACTTCTGAAGAAGTCAGCTGATGCCTTAAACCCTGAATCTAGCCCTAAAATAACCCAGGATTCTACTCATCCTTCAGTCCTTGTGGGGACATTTAGTCTTCAATGCTATCAATTAGGGATGTTCGATATTGGCTTTTTTACCGATACCGATATACCGATATTGTCCAACTCTTAATTTCCGATACCGATATCAACCGATACCGATATAT
>NC_140168.1:59873516-59911016 GCF_963971535.1 Notolepis coatsorum | reverse complement strand
TATGCGCCGCTAAGCTCTCCTTTAGGCGGGACTTAGATCTCATCAGCTAGCTCCAGGTTGGCGCTGGCTTCAAAACGCTTGCAGAGCATCCCCCTGGATTAGCAACAGAGACTGTCAGTCCCTGACACTTAAACACAGGTCTGGAGAGGCTTACCCCCCCCTCTTCCAACCCCACCACCCCCATTCAAAAAACCATTCAAGTCAGAGGAAGACTTCATCATAATATACACCATGGCCATCATCATGGCCCGTGGTCATGTTAATTGTGCCACGATTTTGAAAGAGGTTAAATAAGAATCATCCTCTCTCTCTCTTCCTTCTCTCTTATATCCTCCTCTTTCTTCTCGTTTTTTTTCCCTCTCTGTTGCTCTTCCAGTTCCTCTCCTCCACCAAATCATACCTCTCCCTCTCTCCCTCCCTCTCTCCATCCAGTCTCTGGCGGCTAGAATCTCAGGCTCTCATATTTGGAGACCCTCTCTCTCTCTCTCGCAATCGATACTGGCTGTCTGTGATTGGGTTGCCTCACGTGATTCATTCCTGTAACCTTGGTGATGGTTTGATGTGGAGGCTTTGGTGCCGGCTGCACCCCTCTCCTCTCCCTGTCTCTCTCTCTCTCTCTCTCTCTCTCTCTCTCTCTCTCTCTCTCTCTCTCTCTCTCTCTCTCTCTCTCTCTGTATTATGAGTCAGTGAGCGCGTGCAGAGAGTAGAGGAGCGGCTGGTCAGGGGAGTTATCGATTGGCTGCGCGGCTCTGAGGTGCTCCTTTACTCTCTCCCTCCTGCTCACTGTTTAGTCTCCCCTCTCTATCTCCCTGGGATTTTTTTATCCGTCCTTCTCTCTCTCTCTCTCTCTCTCTCTCTCTCTCTCTCTCTCTCTCTCTCTCTCTCTCTCTCTCTCTCTCTCTCTCTCTCTCGGTGTGACGTGCAGCCTTGATAGCTTCGCCATCATTTGAAATTACTCTGTTTTCAAGAAATGATTATTTAACCCTAAACGTTCCCTCGAGTACTAATGTTTATCTCGTTTTCTCTCTCTACCCCTCTCTTTCTTCCCCTATCTTTCTCCTCCCCCCTCCCCACCTCATCTATCTCTCCTCTCTCCAGAACTCAATCAGACACAACCTGTCGCTGCACACGCGCTTCATCCGGGTGCAGAACGAGGGCACGGGGAAGAGCTCGTGGTGGATGCTGAACCCGGAGGGAGGCAAGATGGGGAAGGGGCCGAGGAGACGGGCGGCCTCCATCGACGGCACCAACGGCCCCAAGTACCTGAAGACCAAGGGACGTGCGGGCAGGAAGAAAGCGGGGGCCACGGGGCCGGGCCGGGGCCAGAGACAGGGCGCCGGCGGGCCCGGGATGCAGGGCTCCCCCGAGCACGGGAGCCCGGCAGGGAAAGCGGGAGTGGGAGGCATGGGAGGCGAGGAGTACGACGCCTGGACCGACCTCCACTCGCGCACCTCCTCCTCTGCCTCCACGCTGAGCGGCTGCCTGTCGCCCATCCTGGCCGAAGCCGAGGCGGACGAACCGGAGGAAGGGGGTCTGTCCTGCTCCGCCTCCCCCCGCCTCTACCCCAGCCCCACCAGCACCCGCTCCCCGGCCCTGGGCACCGGGGGCCACTGCCCCCCTGTGGAGCTCCCCCAGCTCACTGACCTGACCGGGGCGATCAGCCTCGAGGGCGGCTACCCTAAGTGCACCGGCTACCCCTATGTCCCCGGGGGGCCCAAGGCGGAGGGCTCCTACTGTGGGCCCGTCTACGGACAGGCCTCTATGGTCATGCTGCGGCACCACACCCCGATGCAGACCATCCAGGAGAACAAGCCGGCCAGCTTCCAGCACCCGCTGCGGGGGTATTCCGAGAACAACGCCCTGCAGAGCCTGCTGACCGGAGGCCCTCAGTACTGCAGCAAGGACATGGTTCTGGGCCCGGTGGGGGAAACCCACACGCTAATGACACAGGGAACCAACGCCGTTCACAACCAGCACGGCCACAATCACAGTCGCAGCCACAATCACAGCCAGGAGCAGCACGCTCACAATCCCAGTCTCCACAACGGCCACCACGAGCCCACCGCCGGCCACCATCAGAACCACAGTCAGGGCCACAAGCACCATCCCGGCCTCGACTACGCCCACATCCACAAACCCCACGCGGCCCACGACTACGCCTCGAGCCACGAGCAGCACGGCCACAGTAACAAACTCAACCCCAGTCAAGACCCACACAACCCTCGCCCCGCTCAGAGCCACATGCACAACCACAACCCTGTGCACAGCAGGGTGCGCCCCCAGCCCCTGTCACCCCGTGTCCCCGGAGACCTCCTGCAGCCGTACAGCCTCAAGGCCCACCTCCCCACCCCGCCCTCGCTGCCCCCAAACCCGGCCGTCGTCCTGGACGTCCCCCAGGACCCCTGTCGCCTGGCGTCCGCACCCCACCCGCACCCCCGCCTCCACCAGCCTTACCCCGGTGCCCACCACCACCAGGCCCTGACCGACTCCTGGCACGGCTATTACCACCACAGCCACCAGCCGGCGCAGAGCAGTCCTGGCTACCAGGGGCACCAACACAACCCGCATGGCCGAATGGCCGCCGGCGCCAACCTGGACATGGACGCCATCCCCGGCAACGGTCTGGACTGCGACGTGGAGTCCATCCTCCTCAATGACTTCATGGACACGGAGGGTGTGGGGTTCAACTTTGACGGCTCCCTGTCCCAGGGCGTGGGGATGGGCATGGGCGTGAGCTTAGGGGCGTTCGTCTGCCCTCCGCAGGCTCATAACAGCCAGAGCTGGGTGCCTGGGTGAGACCCTCCCCACTCCCAGAGGCTTGCAGCCACACACACACGAGACATGACCCCCTGCACAGACCCCAGCTGCAGGCACTGGTGAACTGTACCCCTCGGACTGGACTGGCTGACTGTGATGTTATTCCTTTGAGACTTAACAACATTGAACAAATGTGTATTGTCATTTTGTTTCCTGAAGACTCCCTTTAAGACCCCCCTCTCTCTATTTTCTTTCTCTATTTTCTCTTTCTTGCCCTCTTTTTTTAAATGCCTCTTCTCTCTCCAGTGAGCTTCACCCCCCATCAGAGCCTAGCGCATAAGACCCCCGGGTTTGTCTTCTCCTCTCCTCTCCTCTCCTCTCCTCTCCTCTCCTCTCCTCTCCTCTCCTCTCCTCTCCTCTCCTCACTTCTCCTCTCCTCTCCTCCTCTCACCTCCTCTCCTCCTCTCCTCTCCTCTCCTCCCCGCCTCTCTCCTCTCCTCCTCTCACCTCCTCTCCTCTTTCCTCTCCTCTCCTCTCCTCTCCTCTCTCCTCTCCTCTCCTCCTCTCACCTCCTCTCTCCTCTCCTCTATCCTCTCCTCCCCTCTCCTCCCCTCTCACCTCCCGCTGCCCGTCTTAAGCTCTCAAGCACTTTACCTCCACGCTCTAATACAGATGCAGTAAAGACCAGGGGAAGCTGCATTGTGCGTTGGCTTAAGTTTAATGTATGCAAACCACTTTACAATATTATCTCTCGCTTGAGACGGAGCCCATATTTTGACTCATGAACAAGAACAAACAGCTGCATAAATATTTGCCCGGGTAGAAATGCTCTCAGAATATACAGTATATATATTTCTTTGCATAGGGGAAGGTGGCTAGAAGGTAGGGGGAGGGGGGGCTGGGAGGAGCATGAAGGGAAAGTGGCAAGGGTGTGAAATTAACACCAGTCACCCGGCCAAACGCTGCTCTATTCCGACAGCAGCTGGTGAGTTTGTAGACTACTCTACCAGACATTTTGGCAGGTACCCAACCATCATTTCTTAAAGGTCACATATTATACTCATTTTCCATTAATATAGGTCTCTGAGGTCCCCAAAACATGTATTTGAAGTAAAAAAAAAATTCAGAAAATGCCACTCAGATGATGTGTCCCTCTATAGCCCTCTGTTTCAGTCCTTTTCTCGACAGGCTGTTTCTGTGCCTGTACTGTAGCTCTAAATGCAAATGAGCCGCTGCTTCCCACGCCCGAATGCGAGCAGAGTCGGAGGCGTCTGGCTCACGAAATTCAGATCAAACTGTCAAACTAGGCATTGCAGATCAAATATGGATTAAGATGCAGCAATTGCATATCCTATTTATCGCCTAAAATGTTGTCAGAGACATATTTCAGAGAACCGTTTAGGTGGAAAAAGAGGAAGTTTACTCGCGAGCAAGCCGCCATGTGTACCTGCTTCCCACGCACCCGGGCGCGCACGCGTGGAGGCGTCTGGCTCACCAAATTCAGATCAAACTGTCAAACTAGGCATATTGCAAATCAAATATGAATTGCATATCCCATTTCTCGCTCTAAAATACAGAAACAAGCATTTCATCATAAAGTATTCTGTATTTTGTTGTGACAAATAATAAACAAACTTGAAACTAAAATGTTGTCATAAACATATTTTTGTGAATTTTTGTTCACTAAACTAAAATTCAAGAGAGCCACCATGGTAAAAAACACGAGACACCAAGGGACACCCATTGTCTGATGAGCCCCCACTTAAGGTACTGTAGGAGGGAGAGGCCAATCTGTATGGCTTGTTGAATGTTTTTCTGACTGGGTTGTGTTATTTCACAGCTGTGGACCATGAGAGACCCAAGCACTGAAAAAGTGAGATTTTCATAATATGTGACATTTATAGTGCCATTCCACTGGTGGCTGGTGAGGCAGATGAGAATAAAAGAAAAGAAAGAAAGTTTTCCTATCTCGCGCGGAGTTCTATAGGAAGATGTGAGTGGGCGCTCCTCCGCACAGGGGTCAGCGCGAGTTCTCCGGCGTGTCGGCGCACATGCCCGTGCGTACGCAGTCGGCGCGTTGTCCCCTAGTTTAGTCGAGGGAGGACACTCATCCATCAGGCGACCATCAGCGCGGGCTCCATTGAAATGCAACGTCCCCCTCTTTAATCTCCAAAGTAATGCCGCGGTGATGCATCACTGTTGCAAATCTAATGCGCCACTCTATGTTTCTCCTCTCCTCTCTCTCTCTCTCTCCTTCTCTCTCTGCTCTCCTCTCTCTCTCTCTCTCTCTCTCTCTCTCTATGTCTCTCTTTCTCTCCCTCTCTCTCTCTCCCCCCAACACCCGTCCCCTCCATTCACCTCCCCGGACACGGCGGCTTAATGTGTTTTGGCGAAAGTGATGAATAAAGTCACTCTGCCACTAAATGGGGGAGGGATGAAAAAAGGAGGGGGGGGGTTGGAGGGTGGGATGATAGGAGAGGAGAAATGCAAATATTCCCTATGTGCCTCTTCCTCTCTCCATTTGGTGGATTTATGTAGCTTTCCCCATAATGAAATAAGCAACGATCAGAGCCCCGCTGTACATCCTGACGAGCGCTTTTCATTGGCCCGCGACTCGCTGCCTCCTTCAACCGGCTGACCCCAGAACAGTTTCATTGGCCCGCGACTCGCTGCCTCCTTCAACCGGCTGACCCCAGAACAGCTTAGTGAGCAACACCGCAGTTTTCGGGGCCCGGTGGATGTTGTTGATGGAGCTGCTGTCCTCGGACCCGGGCGACCCCGCGTCTAATTCACTAACGACCCCCGGGTTCAAATCCCCCTCCCCTTACGCCCGTTCCGCGTGTGTTCTTTTTATTTTTTTGTACTCCTGCGAATTGCGCGGCCGCTGTAGAACACGACGTCAGCAGATTACTATTTGGCGCTATCTCCCCTTCCCAGACTTCTCTCTCTCTTATCGCGACGCCCCATCCCGAGGTCACGCCGAGGATAAACAAGAGTAATTAACCGCCAAAACAAGATGGATGATTTATGCAAGTGCGGGGTATTCGCTCATCGGCACACCGAGTCATAATTCTTCTTCTTCTTATCCTTCTCCTTCTCTTCTTCTTCTTCTTCTTCTTCTTCTTCTTCTTCTTCTTCTTCTTCTTCTTCTCTTCTTCTTCTTCTTCTTCTTCTTCTTCTTCTTCTTCTTTCTTCTTCTTCTTCTTCTTCGTCCCCCTCTCAGAACAGCACTAGTAGGGTGGATTTTATTTATGTATCTTTTTCTGAAAGAGAGAGAGATGGAGGTTACACCCAGTTACAAAGTAAAGAGGCCGGCGAGGGGCACACGGTGACGTCCCTTTTTGGCCCGCGTCTTCGCTTCCGCCCCCTCGTCTTTTCTCTCCTCGTACTCGATCCGCGGTCGCGCGTCGTCGTTTTTCGGCGACGATGATGATGATGATGATGATGATGATGGTGCAGCGTGGGCAGGAGCTTCGTGTTTTTCGTCGCTTTTCTTTTCTTTTGTTTCTGGAGGAGTGTGGTGGATTAAAAGCGGGGGAGGGAGCAGCCAGCCGCCACGCCAACCCTGTCGTGACACCTGTCCTACTCAAGGTAGAGAATGAAAGAGAGGGAGATGAATACAGCGACAGAGACAGCAGAGAGAGAGAGGGAGAGAGAGAGAGAGAGAGAGAGAGAGAGAGAGAGAGAGAGAGAGAGAGAGAGAGAGAGAGAGAGAGATAATGCAGGCAGGGTGGCAGGGTCTGTGTGACTTGAGAGATTTTTTTGTTATCCAGCTGGATAGCTTTCTATGGAGTCGGCATGTTT
The DNA here is from genome assembly GCF_963971535.1 of Notolepis coatsorum. Classification (NCBI taxonomy): domain Eukaryota; kingdom Metazoa; phylum Chordata; class Actinopteri; order Aulopiformes; family Paralepididae; genus Notolepis; species Notolepis coatsorum. Next base: position 59,904,455 of record NC_140168.1, on the reverse strand, counting down.
GAATCAGGCCAAAATGTCAAGTGCTACTTCAGCCGGCTTCACTCCTCCCCTCCTCTGATCCCGAGGATAATGACGGGTATCTTCATACAGTTTCCCCCCCTTTAAAAAAAAAAGAAGAAAAAAAACGTTATTTCCTTTTCACAATTTCTTTTCATTACTTTTTTCAGACAGCCCATTGTTGTAACCCTCCACTGTAATTTGGGCCTCTGGCCCCCCTGTGTGCGCTTGTGTGTCCAGCTTCTCGTGAGTGTGCGTGTGCGTGTATAGCACAGTGATGTACAAGAATTGATTAAAGGGAAATATACGTGGAGGACTTACTTACGCTGATGCCTGGCTAAGTGCGGCGTACATAATATATACAGTTTATATTTATTGGTTGGAGGGAGGGGGGGTGGGGAGATGGGCCCGCGCGGGGCGACCTGCCCCATCCCTCGCTCCCTTGTCTTCTTTATTACCAAGAGGCGCGTAACGCTATTTCAGTTTTGACCACATTTCATTCTGTACATAATCTATATTGACAAAATTGTATTATAATTTTTTTTCTTTCTTTTTCTTTTTCTTTCAAAATATCAATTTCTTTTCTAAAATGATGTATCTGCTCATCTGGTGACTGTAAAATAATGATTAAAAAAAACAGAAAATAATCAAGGTGATTGGCTGCATTTCTTCCTGGGTCTCTTTGTTAGTGTGATGTCTTTATTTGTGTAGAATATGTGCATACACAGTGCGTGTAGAAACCCATTATGTGCGGATGTGCCCCTGCTACCCCGTTATCAACGCGTACATCACGCCGCACGTCCTTTGTAGTTGTGTGCGCGCGCGTGTGTCACAGTGTGTGTATGTGTTCATAGAGTACAATATGTTGTAAAAAAGTACATTATGTGCCCTCGCTACTGGTAGCGCATCACACACATTCTTTGTAGTTTTGTGTGTGTCTTTTAGCATGTAGTAATGGCTGTGTCTGCATGTGTGTGTGTATCTGTGGCCATGGTTAGACTGGTGTTTTTGTAGCGTTTTTTTATACGTTTTTGAATACGTTTCATGTCCCTATTACACAGAAATGCGTTTTTTGGCGTTTTTTTGTGATACGGCTGAAACGCTAAATTGTGTTTGCGTTTTGGAGAACCGCTAAAAAACGCGCCGACAACAGCGTGTAGTCTGCATGAGCCGTTGTTGCGAAAACGCCCATAGCGCAGTAGATACCATCTGCGTGCCCTTCCGGTGACAACAGAGTGTGTGCGTGTGTGTTTGGGACAGAGGCAGAGCTGTCCCAAATAGCTGCAGCTACCATGTGTTGTCAAGTTATTGTTATAAGGATCCCAGTCCAAGCTACAACAGTCTGCATTCCCTTAACAATTGTTTGTATTGAGCCGTATTGTATTGTACCCATATGCAATATGTTAAATAAAGTTTACATCCATTCATTCTGCTAGCATTACCGATTGCATGAGCAGCTGGCTAACGTGAGCTATCAGATCCTGTTAGCTCAAAGCTCCTCTTTCAACTTAACAAGCATTAAACAAAATGGCCCAGTCATCTATTCACCTTTGTTTAATACACACAGCGTTGTCTCTAATGTTATCTAACTACTGATAGCTCTCGATATCATCAGTTTGGTGCTGGCTAAATAGCGTGAGCTAACGTTAGCTTCTAGCCACAATGCTATACTGTTATAATGGCATACTCCATTGACGTTAGCATGCAGCTAACAATGCTACCGATCTTTTTTTAGACTAAACTATCCGCTCTTGGTGGTCACTTGTGTTGATGTTAGTTTTGTTTCATCAACAAATGACAGGCAGAACACACAGTGAATGTATCCGTTTTGTTTATTGCACTTTTATTAGGCTTTGCTGAAAAAGAATTGCTGCATTGAGTAAATAGGCAAGATGGTGGCGCCCATAGGCGTCTGCCTTGTTGACATTTTCTTTGCTGGAGCTACCAGGAAGTGTATTGGCACATTCAAGTTCTGATTGGTTGAAATTGCCTTCATGTTCGCCACCTACTGCCACCTACTGCTTTGGCAGTGTACTACATCAGTGTGCTCAGGTGACAAAAACAAAAAAAACGAAAGTGTGACTCGAGGCGCAGGACGTCGCGGCGAAACGCGTATGACAATGAAACGAAAATGAAACGAAAGGTGTAACCGCAGCCTGTGTGTTATATGTGTAAGGATGGCTGTGTCTGTGTGTGTATCTCTTTGTGTGTGTGTGTGTGGGGGGGGGGGCAGTCTAGCGCCTGTGTGGCTGATAAGCCTCGTTAACGACCCTATGCCGTGCCACAGCTGCGACGGTCCCAGCGGAAGGATCCTCACAGAGGGACTAACTGCATCTGCGCCGCCATACTGTGCCATCACACACACACGCACACAAACACACACCTACACACACACACACAAACATGACTACCTCTCCATATTGCCTACTCACCTCTGGCGTGAAAGAGAGAGAGAGAGAGAGTGAGTGAGACAGCATGGAGACAAAAGGCTTAGACAGTCCGTGTGGCAGTACACCTGACAAGATGGCTGATCTCTACACCTGGGAAGATGGCGGATCTGCCCCCCCGCCGCCCCCTCTCTCTCACATAATACACACACACACACACACACACACACACACACACACACACACACACACACACACACACACATACACCACATCACCTCTCAGGAGCCAGTAACTTCTCTCCCATCATTCTCGGTTCAGTGCAGAGTGAGCTATTGTATCAAATATGCTTCAGAAGCCAGTTCGTTCGTTTAGTGTATGAGAGGAGGGTGGAGGGGAGGAGGGTGGAGGGGGGGGGTGGTGGTGGTGGTGGTGGTGGTAGTCTAAAACAGAATGCATAATAAGGAGCGGTTCCTACTGCACTCAATGCAAATGTGCAACCTGATGTGTCAGCGCCATGATGGATCTATTCTGACAGACACAGTGACAGCCCTGTGACAGCAAACTTTAAAAACCTGCACTCCTCTCTCTGTCCTCTCTCTCTGTCCTCTCTCGTATGTATTTACCGCCCTAGCATCTTAATTCAATCTTGCACACAAAAAAAATTCCCTTTTCTTTCCCCTCGTGAGAGTTCAAGATATGTCCCAAGATTTCCGTAGAATATGGGATTTGGTGATGTGTCTGTGTGTAGATGCGCCGTGTGTTACATACGTTACGCTCAGCGCTACGGTAGAGTGTGTTTTAATTTAAATTTTTTTGAATATTTTTTTGGCATTTTATTGCTTTATTGGACAGACCCGGCAGAGAGGAAGGATGGGAGAAGATATGGGGAGGAGACATTCGGCAAAGGTCGCTGGGTCCGGGAGTCGAACCCGGGACGGCCACTTTGCACTGCAGTGCGTTACGTGGTGCGCCACCCTGGCTGTGTTTTTAACTAGGCACCCATACATGAAACTGAACATCGGCCATGTTTACACCAGGTCTGAACTCCAGTGCATTTGGGCATAGAGTGGTATGCACTGCGACATGTTATTATTATTATCATTATTATATACTATAATATATATATATATATACTAAGATAACACATTATTACCCCCCCCCCCCCCCACACACACTTTTTTTGGCCAAAAGAATTTCCACGTGTATACCAGACAAAACTACAGTACACTGGGACACAGCATTGTAACCTACATTCATTCCTGTATTTGATATGATCTGGCAGGACGGAGCTTGTCTGTCCACAGAGGACTACAGTAGCAGAGACACCAGGTCTACCACCACGCGGCCCCCATCTCAGCGGCCCCCTCCTGACCTCCACGTGGGGTCCACCGGCCGGGGGACAGCGGTGGGTGAGACCGTCCAAGGAATCTCCTCTGGGCTGCAGCTGCTGCATGCAGTGTGGCAGGGTGGTTGGTTCGTACAGCACAGCCTCCCCTGGGACAGTAGTTGATGGCAGAGAACATCAAAGCGGTGCCAGGCGTTTTATAACAGCGCTAACGTGGGCGGGAGGTCATCTCCGATGAATTCTGCCTCATATATGTGGGACAAATGCCTTCAGCGCCAGCGGTTGCATGAGAATGCTCATTATCTATTCATGGAGCCATTCAACGCTCTCTCTCTCCCCATATCCCCCTCTCCCTCTCCCTCTCCCTCTCTCTCTCTCTCTCTCTCTCGCCCCATCTCCCTCTCCCTTTCTCTCTCCCCATCTCTCTCTCCCCATCTCTCTCTCTCGCCTCATCTCCCTCTCTCTCTCTCTCTCATTCCTTTTTTTTCCTTCCCTTTAAAGAGAGCCAAGTTTTTTTTTCTTCTTCTCTCCTTTCTTCGTTCTTCTTGTGTGCATGAATTTCAACAATTCAAACTTCCGCTCAATGACAAGCCGGCATCCAGTCCCACGCCGGAGAAAAGGTCCCATGTGTTTGAAGCATCTAGGCCGCTCCAAGTCTTTTTGATCAGCGGCGCGGCTGTGAATTCAGGAGATCAGAAAAGTGGATCAGAGGCTCCCCGGGGACGGCCATTTACGCCTCTGCCGCCACCCGAGGAGCGAGAGCGTAATTAAGAGTTTGTTAAGATGCCCAAATTCCGTCTCATTTCCACCCCCCCCCCCCATCCCAACTCCCCCTCTCTATCCATCCCCCCATAACATCCCCACCCTCCCCACCACACTCGCATTCCCAGTAGCTCTGATCTAGCCATAAGATTAAACCTCACCCCCCCCCTGTGTGTATATCGGTATGTATGTGTGTGTGTGTGTGTGTGTGTGATGAGGGAGCTTCAGTGAACTGCCACACATACACAAACACACACACACACGTACACACACACACACACAGCCACGTACACACACACACACACACACACACAGACTGATTATCTTAAAGAGTAATTAGTGAGTGTGACAATCCCAGAGACTGAGAGCCCGTGTTGACATGATGGAGAAGGATTAGTTTGACTGAGGGTGTGTACAGACACACACAGCCACACACACACACACACACACACACACACACACACACACACACACACACACACACACACACACACACACACACACACACACACACACACACACACACACACACACACACACACACACACACACACACACACACACACACACACACACACACACACACACACACACACATACATACACACACACACATACACACACACACACACACACACACACACACACACACACACACACACACACACACACACACACACACACACACACACACACACACACACACACACACACACACACACACACACACACAGAGACACACGCCAGACAAGAACCAAAGAGTATGTCTCGCATGCATGATCATTATCAATGTCACACTCTTAATGTGTGCCTATATGTGTTTGATAGTAATTACTGTTGGTTTATGTATATGTCAGTGTCAGTCATCAAGCTAAACCACTGGTAACAATTACCGTCTGCATGATATGTGTTTGTTTGTCAGTGCATACGTGCATTGTGTCACTTGATGATGATTGGCTGAAATCACTGTGTACTGTGTACATGGGGGGATGGTGCGTGTTCCAGCAGTTTATGTTTTCCCTGTAAATGTTTCTTGTTCAGATACACGCAGGTCTGGGTCATGATATTTCATGGTTATTTTTCTTTACATATTATATACAAGACTTCTTCAAATTCACATTTAGAATTTTACCACAGAAATATTACGAGGAGCTATCGCTGATTAGTAGGGAAATGTTTCAGTAACCGGTAGCACCCCAGTAAGCAGAAATTGCCTTCTGACGTGTTTTATACATTTTTATTTATATATATATATATATATATATATATATATATATATATATATATATATATATATATATATATATATATATATATATATATGGATCTGTTGAGAATATCGGAAACTCTTGTTTATGTCATCTACCCAGTCAAATGTTGCTTGTGAAAGTAATGGCAACATGGGGAGATTGTTAGGCCTTGGCGGAGGTCTGCACTCTAGTGTGTGCATTCTTCTACTTTAAAATATGAACAAAAACCTTAACTATATCTGTACTTATTACTTAAAATGTTTGTCTATGCCCACCTTCATGATACAGAGCTCAACATTTTCCACCTAAGCTAGATGCTCCTGGAGAATTTGATATATATATAGACACTATTGACTATCACTTTCAGATGACTAACCTCACAGGAAATTACTACTTCAGATTACACTGTGAGGGCACGGTTTGGCCCCAATAACTCATTTAACATTGAGCATCAAATGTACTCATTACTCCCCATGAAAACCAAGACATGCGTTTCAATGTCACACTTGATGGCTAAAGAAGCATCAGAGTGTCTCATTAACAAAACAGGAATCATCCTCAATACAGCCTTCCTTATCCTTAGCTAACTTCAACATGCTGCCTTTATATACATCCATCTGATTAAGTTTCCAAAGGCTGTTCAAGGACTTGCCGTATGAACTTGCGAGAGACGACATAAATCTCAAGACTCAGCTGTCGCGCTAATCTACTGATCTCATGGTGTGCGTCTAATGAAAGTTATTAGGCCTTAACAGCAGCCTAGTAAATACATGTAATTGTCTGGCTAATATCCTCTGCACTGCACGACTCAGCTGTATATAATCTTTGCTTCACGTTCTTGTGACAGTAGCTAGGCCAAAATGTCTCTGCGATATGATTGTTTTTGTAGTGTAGAAGGATATTACAGTGGTTCATGTAATGGGTTAAAACCTTGATGTAAGCCTATGATGCGGGCTGCCATTGTGTTCAGTCAGTGCGAGAGAGAAATTCTGTTCTTCATTGGCTGATTGTAAAACAGTGTGGTAAATGTGTGTGTGTGTGTGTGCGTGCACGCGCACGCATGTGTGTGTGTGTGTGTGCATAAGATCTAAACCGTGTGAACTGTATCTCTCACATCATTATACTGTATATACAGGAGGAGAAGAAGCAGATATACTGTCTATAATCTGACGTGTTGGCTTGTAATACACCAATCCTTCTTCTGGGCCCCGTCTCTGTGGCCCCCGGGGACCTCTCCTGTTGACCCGCGTGTCGAGAGGCCGAGCAACAAGCAAGGGAGAGAGAGAAACAGATCAATGAAGCTGCACCAGATATCTGATGATGGAAAGCTGAGAGATGAGGACGGTTGTGAAAAAGATTGAGCTGGGCAAACAGTACTGACATTATCACCACATTGTTTTTTAACAGGCTGCCCCCTTGAAATCTTTGCCAGATTTTCGAACAAAAAGGATGGAACGCTGGCTGGATTAAAGCAACCAAAGTTGGACTTGGACTGAATGGAATAATACAATCACAAACCATGCAGGGGTTCCTTCCAATGCTGATCAAAATGTGTATTATACACTGAGTAGACGATACATTAGCAACACTTGCTGTTTAGCATATGTCCTTCATTACAATGTAAAGGATTCCTAATGCTTGGTTTAAAGGGGCAGTTCACCCAAAATAAGAAATACAAATAAAAATACATTTCCCCCCTATCCATTCATCCAGATTGTTTTGGTGTGATTCCAATACAGTGGAGCTGAATGGCACTCGGTTTGTGGCGTTCAAAGAATCAACCAAATACAAAAAAACAGCAATGTCTCTTTCCAAAAATCATGACCCATTACTCAGTATAATACACATACCTTGTTGTGAGTTTCATGTAGGAAAAATGTTCTACCAAATTACACCCCATTCATTATTATTATTATTATTATTATTATTATTATTATTATTATTATTATTATTATTATTATTATTATTATTATTATTATTATTATTATTATTATTATTATTATTATTATTATTATTATTATTATTATTATTATTATTATTATTATATTATTATTATTATTATTATTATTATTATTATTAGTAGTAGTAGTAGTAGTAGTAGTAGTAGTAGTAGTATTAGTAGTATTGTTCACTTCAGTCATTAAAGGGAGAAATTGTGATGAAGAGACAAGATATACGTTTGACTCTTTTATAGAGAGTGTACACTTTGGAGTGTACACTTTGGAGTGCGTACTCCCATTGCCACAGCATATATGCAACTTCACAAGATCTAATCACTCACTAATCATAGAGGACTGATGTGTTATCAAGTGTGATATGCAACACGGTCTAAGGGAGGCAGGGAGATGTAGATGGTGAATATGTGTGCTTCAAGGAAACAACATTTGCATCAAGCTCATTAAAACCTCCCTTGTAATCAGTATGGAGAGCAAAATAATTGAGGTTTGAGTTGTGACATAAATGGAACACGACGTGACGAGGAGGAGGGTTTACTGCTTTGCTATCAGACACCGGAATTTAGTCCCATTGAATCAAACAACCAAGACAGTTTGGGATTCAAAGATGTGATGGGTTTTAAAATCTCTCTCTACATATAAAGATGATAAGAGTGCTACATTCAGGGGCGTCAGCAGAGTTTCAAATTGAAGGGGGCTCAGTTCCATCTGGGGGGGGGGGGGGGTCCAGGAGATCTCTTTAAAACAGCCCCTAAATGCTCATGTTCTAAATGCTCTCAATGGGCCTCGTTCACCAATGCTCTCTTATATATTTTTCTCATATATTTTCTTAACTGTCTGTTAAGAGAAAAATAAGATAACATTGCTGAATCCCAGGTAAGAACAAAATAAGAAAAAATGCTATAGTTAAAAACAAAATAAGAGGAAATCTGTTCTTATATCGCTTCGTGAATGAGGCCCAATGTTTTGACAGCTGAGAATGGAGAAAAAATATTCAAATGTTCTGAGAATCTGCAAGTTAGACTGTTCTTTTAATTATTGCTATTTGTGAACATGAACAACTATCTTCAGAGAGTGGGGAAGGTACTGGGGCAGTGAGCAAAAGAAACTACCTAAAATGATTAAAAACAAAAGCTCATAATGGGTCATTAACCGTTAACCCCTAAAACGTTTTCAAGGTGGCTCCAAGGTCAAGGTCAGCAGAAGGCACCCAAAGCTGCAATATGCAATAAACAATTTTGAATCTCTCCTATTCAAATGATAAAAATCCTGAGTGTAAGGAGGCTTGGGACATTATATATATACCAAATTATGAATAGTTTATTTCAAACAATATAAAATAATAAAAAAATATAACAATGGAAAATAATACAAAGATAATTTGCTGTGAAATAAAATAAAATAAAGTAATATAAAATAATAAACAAATCAGTCTCTTGTCCGATAAGGAATAGGAAGAAGCAGGATGCTTATCTGGCCCTTATTACTGTACAATAAACCTGTAACACTTTTTTTCAGTCTTTTGTCTTTCGTTATATCAACCATTTCATTAGTCCTGAGATACATAACCAAGTACACCTTCAAACACAATCTTCAAATGTCTACCAACAAAATCATCTACAAACAAAATCACTTGATGATCAATCCATCGATCAAGTTAATATACAATCATTAATGAATAGTTATTGTACAATCAATAGAATACTGTCCATCCAGTATCTTTAGAAAGCAAAAGGTATATGCTTAGATCAGAACAAAAACCGAAACAAACAAATACAAGACAAATAATTAATTTCAACTTTAATTAATTTGAGTTATAACCTCCCTCCTCTTTACTGTACATTTCAAGAATCACTCTTTTGCATATAATTTTGAAGTGGATGAAATTTTTTTATTTCATCATCCAATCTTTTCCAGAGAGTCACCCCACAAATGGTAATACACATGCTTATATAGAGTAGTGCGAACACACGGCTGGTTTTAATAAAATGTCCCTCTTAAATCATAGCCCCCCTCTCTACCCAAGATTATTTTTGGATGTTGCCAGGAAGTAAATGGTTTCTTGCTTTGTACATTATTTTGTGCTGTTTTAAATTCAACCAAGACCATGAATTTCAGAGCATATGACTTTAGAAACAGTACATTGGTGTGCTCACGATAACCTAGATTAAATACTATCCTTATTCCTTTTTTTCCCTTTCTTTTTTTGTGTGCATATTATTTATTTTTTTATCCACTTTTTCTCCTCTTTTTCTATTTTTCTCCCATCCCAATTCTGCTGTGCCAATTCTCCCCTCCCCTGTCTTGAACATTGCTCGCATATGCCCCCCACTGGCCAGTTGTAGGGAGGATAGAAGCCTTGCATCACGTGTCCCCTCCGATACACGAGGAGGCAGCCTGTCACATCTTTTCACCTGCCAGCGCGGACTCTCATTGGCGAGGTGTAACGTGTGGGAGGCTCACACTACCCCCGCCATTTCCTGTCTCTGCTGTGCAGGCGTCCCCAACCGACCTGTAGGAGTCGCTGTACAGTCCACAACGTCCAGATTACCACCCATCGACTTCCACCCACTAACTCTGCCAATTGAGTTAGTATGACGACTGGCCCAAGTCGGAGGCAACGCCGACAGCCGGAGTCGAACCCGGTGTCTCTTGCGTTAGTGATGAGCGCAATGTCCGCTGCGCCACCCAGCCGCCTGTGTGCATATTATTTGTAGGGTGCTTCTCTAGGTGTTTGCCCGCACCTCCACACAATAATTCAGATATGGTAATATAGTCATCTCACATCTGCAAGAAACATTTACTACATGGTTATGAAAATGACTCATATGTGCACAGCTTGAGCCCCTGCACAAAAAGTGCACTTTTTTGGCTGGTGTTAATTGTATTTTCTTTTTTCTTTATTTCTTTATTGGAATTCTACCAATTTTAAAGAGGGAAGTGTATAGTAATAATAATTCATTACATTTATATAGCGCTTTTCTAGACACTCAAAAACGCTCCCCACAATGTAGGGTGGAAATTGCCTCCTTCACCACCACTGGTAGCACCCAGCCTTGGGCTACGCAGGCTCAATGGCTGCACCAGGCACACATCACACTACACACAATGACTGAACGGCTCAGGAGACAGGGATTGATATCAGCCAATTAAGGGGAAGGGATGATTAGGTGGCCTTGATATCAGAGACCTGGTTGGGAATTTGACCAGGAACGTCTGGGGAACCCCCTACTCTTTGCGATAGGCGTCCTGGGTTCTTTAACGACTGAGATTCAGTCAGAACCTCGGTTTAGCGTCTCATCCGAAGGACGTCACTTTTTTAATTAAATATTTTACAATTTCGGGGGACCTCAAGTTTCAAGTTTCAAGTTTCTTTAATAGTTGTCATACATAAGTACAGAATACTTTTATACAAAATGCTTCTTACTGTTACGCTCCAGAGACTGTGCAAGACAAGATAAGTATGAAATAAAATAACATAGTATAGCATGTAAATTAGAAGTAAAAAAAAACGAGGTCACAGTGTTCAGTATAGACATGTACAATGTTCGATGCAGAATAGACGTAACTGAGTTACCATATAATATACAATACTGTGCAGTGTACTAATATACAATACTATATAGTGCAAGGCAGAAATGGGATGAGGTGCAATTTAGGTACAATTTACAGTAGGTGTACGAGTTGTAGTGCAAATCCTTTATCAATAAATATAAAGTGTGTTTGTGTGATCTAAAGTGTGGAGAGTGGGTGCTGCAGTGTGTTGTTTGTTTAAGTGAGTGTGTGCGTGTGGGTGTGTGTGCTGTGTGCATTTGATGGTTGTTGCATAGTGTTTATTGTTCGTTTAGCAGCCTGATGGCCTGGGGATAGAAGCTTCTTCTGAGTCTTTCTGTGCTCGCCTTAAGACTCCGGTATCGCTTGCCTGACCGCAGCAGTTCAAAGAGGCAGTTGTTCGGGTGGCTCGAGTCCTTAATAATTCTCTTAGCCTTCCCCTTGCACCGCTTGTTGTAAATGTTCTGGAGGGTGGGAAGCCCCCCTCCAATTGTGCGTTCGGCTGAACGTGTCACTCTTTGTAGTCTGCTACGGTCTTGTGCAGTGCTATTCCCAAACCAGGAGGTGATGTTGCCAGTCAGGATGCTCTCTATTGTACATGAGTAGAAGTTCCTAAGGATCTTCTGACTGACTTGGAACTTCCTTAGGCGCCTGAGGAAGTAGAGGCGTTGTCGTGCCTTCTTCACAACACTGTCAATGTGTGTGGTCCATGTCAAATCCTCGGATATGTGGGCTCCGAGGTACTTGAAACTGTTCACTCTCTCAACCGGTGCCCCCTCGATGCTGAGGGGGCTGTAGTCCTTGACCCCCGACCTCCTGAAGTCCACAATCATCTCTTTTGTTTTGCTGATGTTCAGGGAGAGGCAGTTCTCCTGACACCACTGTGACAGGTTCTCTACCTCTTCCAGGTAGGCCCTTTCGTCGTTGGCAGAGATCAGGCCCACCACTACTGTGTCATCAGCAAATTTGATGATGGTGTTGTTGTTCCGCTGTGCTACGCAGTCATGTGTGTACAGGGAGTAGAGGAGGGGGCTCAGAACACAGCCCTGGGGGGCCCCTATGTTGAGCGTGATGGATGAGGAGGTGCAGTTGCCTGCTCTTACCACCTGGGGTCTGCCCGTCAGGAAGTCCAAGACCCACTGGCAGAGGTCATAGTTCAAGCCCAGGTCCCTGAGCTTGGCTATGAGTTTGGAGGGGACTATGGTATTGAATGCTGAGCTGTAGTCGATGAACAGCATTCTCACATAGTTCCCCTGCCTCTTGTCCAGGTGTGATGCTGCTGTGTGCAGCACATGGGCTATGACGTCCTCCGTGGACCTGTTGGGGCGATATGCAAATTGCAGAGGGTCCAGGTTGATGGGGAGGGAGGAACAGATGTAGCCCTTCATTAGCTTCTCAAAGCACTTCATGGCTATGGAGGTGAGGGCTACAGGGCGGTAGTCGTTGAGGCAAGTGGGCGTAGATTTTTTGGGTACAGGGATGATGGTGGACTTCTTCAGACAGGTGGGGATGACAGCCTGTTCCAAGGACAGGTTGAAGATGTCAGTGAATACCGGGGCCAGTTGGTCGGCACAGACTTTTAGGACGCGGCCGGGGATGCCGTCCGGTCCTGCTGCCTTCCTGATATTCACTTTTTTAAAGATCCGTCTCACCTCATGCTCTGTTACCCTGAACACTGAGTCTCCATCAGCATAATGATATGATAATTGGGGATCTAATACGGTCTCTATTGATTGATTTATGATAAAGAAAAGCAGGGTCCCCCAATTGGGGGACCTTACGGCTTAACAGGCTAAGAGAATAGCCAAAAACTCTAGTCACCCAAACAACTGCCTCTTTGCACTGCTGCGGTCAGGCAAGTGCTACCGGAGTCGTGTGGCCAGTACAGAGAGACTCAGAAGGAGGCCATCAGGATGCTCAATGACTCTACAGCAGGGATCGGCAATAGGCGGCCCGCGGGCCGACATTGGCCCGCCAGCAATAATTTCTGGCCCGTCAAATTATTTTGAGAATATGATATTTATTTTACGCGCGGGAAATATTCACTCGGGACGCCAGGGTGTCTTTTATTGTGAAGCTGTATCTATCTACCGGTAGTCATCAAAAGCATGTCTGTCACTATAGCCAATTGAAATGCTAGAAATAGTCACATGGACTGGGAGAACCAATGGAATAGTCCCACCGGGCCGCGTGTATATTTCCCTAACGCACTTTCACTTCCGCGTTCAAGATGCAAGCGAGTAACAACATGTGTTAAAAAAAACAAAACAAACATCTTTGGATAGCTTCTTTGCAACGGGGAAATATAACACTTCTTTTAATAAATAGGACCCATACTTAAAATACGGGTTTATCGCAACAGGTCGGTGATTCTTGCGTGCCGAGCCGACGTCCTCTCTGCATAATATGTGGCGACAACAACAACAACAACAACAACAACAACAACAACAACGAGGCAATGATGACAACTGTGTTCAAGTTGGCAGATAAAGTAGCATTCAACGCCAATCTGGAATTGGAGGGCGGCAAGTGGATATGACATGTTTCAAACATTAGCAGGGATTTTGGAGGACTTAACAACAAACAAGGTATGGTGAGTCGTGTTTTCATGCATTCTGATCTGTTCACCACCCGCCGCAGTGATCTGCAACAGCTGATCCGCTGTTCATGAATGAATGAATGAATGAAAACTTTATTTAACAGATTGCAGAATGGGTACAATACAGTACGGCGCAATACACACAATTGTTAAGGGGATGCAGACCAGAGAAAAACGTTTGTCTTTTTTCAATATCAGTGGGTCTCATTCTCGAACGAAGTTACGACAAAATATTTCGTCTTATTTAAGACATATTAGGGCTGGGAGTGGGAGTCTTCAAATTTTCCTGAGATCTTATTTGAGAGCAGATCTAAGAGTGCTGAGGAGCACACTTAAATATGCTCTCAGCCCACGATCAAATCTCATGATTGATTGACTAATTTAAAATGTTATTATAACTTGACAGACTGTGTTCTCATAGTGATTCCTTCACGTCAACGCTACAGGCCTCCTTGGAATTAATTAAAATAAATATGACAATATTTGTACGATAAGAAATTACGAATTTGATGTCGGAAAAATAAATAATATGGATTCATCTGATCACAGGGCAGCTGGATTAACCATATCTGAACCAGCTATTTTGGACAAATAATTACTCAGATATATAACACAATTATGCAATTATTGTGAAATGATTGAAAATAATAATAATTTAATGCCTTCTGTGGAATTTGTATTTCTTATTTGTTACACATCTATTTTAATGATTAATTATATACATTTGAAAGAATGCAGGTCAACATGCAATGTATCCCATTGATTGGTATACAATGGGACAGACCTTTGTTTGATTGATTGAAAACTTTATTAACAGATTGCAGAATGGGTACAGTACAGTACAACTCAATTACATAAGGGGATGCAGACCAGAGAAAGAATTTCGTCTTGTTTACATCAGGGTCCCCCATTTTCAATTCATCATAACATATATGACACACATGACACAGATAGACAGTACTGCTACATCTATACATTTATGACATACCAGATTTGCAAATACAGTACTGTTTGTGATACAAAAAGAGTCCAGAAAAGAGAGTACATTTGACGTAGAAACTGTTGGAGGAGGTTGGGTATGGATGGGTGGGGGATAGACTTACACTGTACAAGCAAAACTGTACATTGGAATATTGACAAAACCATACTTGGTCATTTACTGTACATTGGAGGGGGTTGATATAGCTATAAACCTGCATTCCTTCGAATATATCATTAATTAATTAAACTTATATTGAAATACACTATATAGCCTATACACCAACACTGAAACGACAGTGGATAAATAAATAAATAAGAACTAAATCTAATCGCATGGAAATAGACTGCATTAATATTCCATAACAAGTCTTGTGTGCGCCAGTATGACCTACGTGTCTAATGAACAGTATAGGCTTAATATATTCTAGTTACTTGTTTCATTAGGATTTAGTAGATACTATATATGCTCTGCCTCTGCCCTACGTACAGTATAAGTACATACTGTACGTAGGGCAGAGCATATAGTATCTACTAAATCCTAATGCAACAAGTCATTAATGGAATAATAAACCTATACTGCGTTCATTCATTACGCCGTATAGGCATTAATGGAATAATAAGCCTATACTGCGTTCATTCATTACGCCGTAGGCTACAGTATACTGCGCGCGCGCGTGTGTGTGCGCGCGGTGTGGCAGGTGTACCACGAGCTGTATATGATGACAATACATTAATCTAATCTCATTTCGACGGGTCGCGCAAGACTCGCAAGGCACTTTCGCATCCATTTCCACACAGCTGCGTCATTACTTGGCCTTATAAGGGGCTCTGGAGGCATTGTTTTGTATGCAAATGACCTGAACGGGAACACGCTTTTGAGTTTAAGACAGAATGCCATTCTCCAAGCAGATATCAGATCATATCACAGCTGTGACCGTTTCAGCCCCTTAAGACATATTACCAGCACGTTCGGGACTCAGAGTGAACTTGTCATTGATTCTGTCTCAGTCGGTTCCAAGATAAGTCTTCCAAGAGAACTCTTTGAAACATTTTGGAGAATGAGACCTGAGACTGAAGACCTCAACTTCAGATGAAAACAAACACTCCTTTTCCTAAAAGTATCATGGTATTTCAACTGTCACTATCAGACGGTAGTGACCAAGAAATTGTGTACCATGGTATTATTTAAGTTATAAAAATTGGTACCATGGTAAATTATTTACACAATGGCTGGAACCATTGTAATTTTTTGTAAGGGCTATCACCAAAGAAGTTAATTCTATGTCTGCTCAAAGGTTGGTGACTATCATTTCTGTTAGGGATGTCCGATATTATCGGCCTACCGATATTATCGGCCGATATTGGCATTAAAATGTAATATCGGAAAATATCGGTAGCCTATTATGGGTTTAAAAAAAAGATTTTCTTTTATTCATTATTATAATTTCTTTTTACATTTATTTAACCTTTATTTACCCAGGCACGCACTTTATTTACCCAGGCAAGCAAGTAAGAACAAATTCTTATTTAATGTATTGTCAAAAGCATAATGTTGTGTTAATTCCACAACAAGAGATATGTAATGTTAATTACCTGAAATTATTCCGTTTTTTGGGGGGGAAACCCTGCATATATCGGTATTGGTTGATATCGGTATCGGAAATTAAGAGTTGGACAATATCGGTATATCGGTTATCGGTAAAAAAGCCAATATCGAACATCCCTAATTTCTGTTAGCGTTAATATTTGCTAGACAAACTGTTGAGCACCGGTCGTAAACCGAGGTCAGATTGATTATCCCATAACTCTTTAGTCCGAATCCCAGCTTCAAGCGGCGTCCCGCGAAGCGTGAGACCTCTAGGACTCAATTTGTCTATAACGTTCAGGGCTTAAACTCAGCAGACCTCGGCTCACACACAGGAACCCCCCGTCCCCTCCAGTAATACAGTTGATTAAATGGAGTTGCGGGGTATATTTTTATTCTATTTGCATTGGGAAGGACTCTTTTACTTAGATGAGGTCCATTTTCCCTATCCTATGTACACGTATTCTCACTATATGGCTTTACTTGATAATCCCATTATACAGAATGCACCTTTAGTCCTTAATGCATAATCATAAGTCTCCTTTTACTCCGCAGGGATAAAGCCTATAGTTATAGTTATATCCCCATTATAGCTAGGGATAAAGCCACTTACACATATTATCACTATATGGCTTTACTTGATAAAACCAGGTTTATCAGATTCCACCTTTAGTCCTTAATGCATAATCATAAGTCTCCTTTTACTCCGTAGGGATAAAGCCTATTATTCTATTTTACATCATTAATCAAAAAATGCATGGGGTGAAGTTACAATGCAAAACACATTTCATGCTTACCCGGTCGTCTGGTCAGAAGAAAGGATACGAATCATATTTATAAAGAGGTAATTTTAATTAGAAAAAGCTAGTTACAAAAAGATACTGAAGTGGAAAGCACCCAATTCAGTTTAAAATATGCACAGAACAAAACATCTCATCTCTGCACGGCTTGTGCCCCGTGTCTGGCAGCATTCTTCTCATCTCTCAAAAAAGTCAGTAGGCACCATTCTTCTTCTCTCTCCAGAAAAGTCAGTAGGCACCATTCTTCTTCTCTCTCCAGCTCCGTGTAAAAACTCCGCTGTGCTCTCGCCAGTTGGCCCTTTTTATAAGGTCCGTCACATCACGCCATCATCAGTACATAGCTCCAATCACTGTACAGTACGTGTCATATCCCTCCTTCAGTTATTTGGTTACTTTGCAGTTACATATCAAATCAAGTAATTCATAAGAATACAATGCCCCTCTGACTAGAGCTCCCTCTTCTTGGCCTTGCATTCCAGCCGGTCACTTCCCTACTGCATGGGGCCTCTTTCGTTCTGAGACGAGGACGAGGCAGACTGCCGTAATATATCTTACATAGCCCAACACATACATATACAGATATATACAGGTACAATAGGTTACAGGTACAATACAGTACTCGGTGTACTATATTACATTAGTTTACATTACATTATAGTCATTATAGTCTGCTCTCCTCTCCTTCCTCTTCTGATTCAAGACTTCAACCAGCAACCCTTCCCCTCTGAAAGGGTTAACATCTTACAGCTCTCTATCTCCTTCACTGGGGCCCACATTCCGCAGGTTTCCTCCCTTTTGCCTGTGAAGAACTGTGGAGAACAGACCTCTCTTTATGGAGATATTAAAGGTTCAGTTCTATTTTTTTATAAGTAGAGCCATCATAGAGCTATTTTTCCAGAGTTCAGTTTAAAGATTTGTACTGGTCACACAGGAACGACTCAGGATGTCATTGTCCAAAAGTGTCGCTTGTTTTGTGACACTTCACAATAACACTACAGAGTGTGTACTGTATATAACACTACATAGTGTGTACTGTATATAACACTACAGAGTGTGTACTGTATATAACACTACAGAGTGTGTACTGTATATAACACTACAGAGTGTGTACTGTATATAACACTACAGAGTGTGTACTGTATATAACACTACAGAGTGTATACTGTATACTGTATATAACACTACAGAGTGTGTACTGTATATAACACTTCAGAGTGTATACTGTATATAACACTACAGAGTGTATACTGTATATAACACTACAGAGTGTGTACTGTATATAACACTACACTCTGTTCTATGGAGACATTTAAAGGCTCAGTTCCATTTTTTATAAGTAGAGCCATCATAGAGCTATCTTTCCAGAGTTTAGTTTAAAGATTTATACTGGTCATATAGGAACGACTCAGGATGTCATTGTCCAAAAGTGTCACTTGTTCTGTGGCACTTCACACCCACTCTGTCATCCTGGGCGGTCATTTTCCATTGTCTTAATGGCGTCTGTACTGGGGGACGAGATGGCGATTGTGGGGTCACGTGGCTGTGACTCTCCACACCCCCTCTGCCATCTCGGTACCTTGTTACCCTGGTAGCCGGCGGGAAGACTTGCATCTGTTGTTCCCTGGCTGGACGGCTCGACAGGATAGGGGTCACGTTGTTGCTTGGTATCCGGCGGGAAGACTTCCCGGCCGATGCACCCAGGTTGTTGTCGTCTTCGTCATCTTGGTCATCTTGGTCATCTTGGTCATCTTGGGGTCACCCCCTCTGACCTCTTGGTTTTCTCCCATAGTTTGAGGTAGGTTGATTTGTCACTTCTCGGGCGACCCCCACGGGTTCCCGAGAATTGTAGCAGCAGTCCTCTATTGAAGTGTGGTTGGCCTGGTCGTGTGACCCTGTCCGTAGGCCTCGCAGGACATCACAGATACAGTCCACAGAGGACTCATTTCTTTTCTCTCTTTCAGGTCCATTCAGGGCTCTCGTCGCCCTGTAACCTGGGTCCAGGCCGATGTCTCTCTGTCCGGTCTAGGAGGTCTGGGAGGTCTGGGAGGTCTAGGAGGTCTGGGAGGTCTGGGAGGTCTAGGAGGTCTAGATGAGGACCTTGAGGATGCTCTGGAGCTTGACCTATCCCGGTCTTCCTCCAGTTCCGATTTCTGACCTGAGTCAGTATATTCCTTCTTGCCATCCGCTGCGTCGTTCGCTGATTCCGGGAGACCGCCCCCCCGTCTAGGAGTGTGGCACTGATTCATATATATAATGACTATTCAGGAATGTGCCCTTTACCAGCGCACATTGTTCACAGATCCTTCGGACTGTTGTTTCCGTCCACTTCCTTCTTGCACAGGGGGTCTACCCTGTGTTGTGCTTGTCTCGGTCCAGACTGGGTAGTTAGTTACTGTTTATGTCTGGTATTAGTTCCGGCTAGTTAGCCAGCTTGTAGATTCAGGCTATGTAGCCTCTTATAGACTCAGCTCCTGCTGATAACACCAGCCTGTATTATTACGCCGGTTCCATTTCCGTCCCAGTAGCAGGACTTATTCTGATTTTAAGTAAACATTAGGTTACTTCTGGTTGAGGTGACCTGGTACCTATTTTTTCTACTTAGGTTTCGACTGTAATTACGTTACTTTTTAGTCGTGAGTAAACTTTTACTGCTATCACAGAAATATACTTTAAGTGTGATTCTTTCTTTGAGTAGAACCTTCTACGTTTTTTGACTGTAAGAAAACATTACGTAACTTTTTAGTCGTGAGTAAACTTTTACTGCTATCACAGAAATATACTTTAAGTGTGATTCTTTCTTTGAGTAGAACCTTCTACGTTTTTTGACTGTAAGAAAACATTACGTAACTTTTTAGTCGTGAGTAAACTTTTACTGCTATCACAGAAATATACTTTAAGTGTGATTCTTTCTTTGAGTAGAACCTTCTACGTTTTTTTGACTGTAAGAAAACATTACGTAACTTTTTAGTCGTGAGTAAACTTTTACTGCTATCACAGAAATATACTTTAAGTGTGATTCTTTCTTTGAGTAGAACCTTCTACGTTTTTTGACTGTAAGAAAACATTACGTAACTTTTTAGTCGTGAGTAAACTTTTACTGCTATCACAGAAATATACTTTAAGTGTGATTCTTTCTTTGAGTAGAACCTTCTACGTTTTTTGACTGTAAGAAAACATTACGTAACTTTTTAGTCATGAGTAAACCTTTTTACCGTAATCACAAAAATATACTTTAAGCGTGATTCTTTCTTTAAGTAGAACCTTCTACGTTTTTGACTGTAAGAAAACATTACGTAACTTTTTAGTCATGAGTAAAACTTTTTACCGTAATCACAAAAATATACTTTAAGCGTGATTCTTTCTTTAAGTAGAACCTTCTACGTTTTTTGACTGTAAGAAAACATTACGTAACTTTTTAGTCATGAGTAAACCTTTTTACCGTAATCACAAAAATATACTTTAAGCGTGATTCTTTCTTTAAGTAGAACCTTCTACGTTTTTGACTGTAAGAAAACATTACGTAACTTTTTAGTCATGAGTAAAACTTTTTACCGTAATCACAAAAATATACTTTAAGCGTGATTCTTTCTTTAAGTAGAACCTTCTACGTTTTTGACTGTAAGAAAACATTACGTAACTTTTTAGTCATGAGTAAAACTTTTTACCGTAATCACAAAAATATACTTTAAGCGTGATTCTTTCTTTAAGTAGAACCTTCTACGTTTTTGTCTGTAAGGAAACATTACGTAACTTTTTAGTCGTGAGTAAACTTTTACTGCTATCACAGAAATATACTTTAAGTGTGATTCTTTCTTTGAGTAGAACCTTCTACGTTTGGTTTTTTTCAAATCTGTAATTAATTCTACTCCAGAGGCACCCGACAGCAGTCATTTCGGTTCATATTCTTTCGGTTTTTGATACCTATTTAAATAGTATAAAGCCCAACTCACTTGAACTTATGTTCTTAGCCCCGGAACCTCCAATCCGTTTTGACAGACCTATAAACCAGTGACTTGGCCGCCCAAGCACCACAGCGTCCTGTATGCTGAGGCTTCCAAGTCCCCACAAATCTGATAGGCCCGTCGGATACAGAGACCCTGATGCTCGCTCTGTCCCCCCGCGCCAAGGTGCTAAGCTTGATGAGAGTTTGCAGAGTCTCAATTTTTTACCCATAGGCGCCGGTGAGTGTACATCTCATGCAGCTGATATGGCTGGTAGGGTGCTAACCCACCAAATGGTTGCTGTCAGGAAATCCCTTCCGAATGAAATAGATTACAAATTCACTTTACTTTACTCTGGGTTTAGAGCAAGGACGGACATCTTTACATATTATACTTAGAATATACACAAAATGCATGTAGTATTTTATGTCATGTTTCTTCCTAAATGACAATAACACTTTATATTATTCCTCTTGACAGATGAGCTGTATGTCAAGTGCAGTTTGCACTTGCTTGAGTCACTTGTGTCAGGGCCCCAGAGGGTAAGGATACTATTGATTCTCCTTCCGGGCTTTGAATTCCTCCCTTGTTGTCCTCACCTCTGCTTGCTGTTCTGGGGTTAGTGCGGCCCACTCGTCTGGAGGTAGGTATATGTAATTCTTCTTCCGGGATCTAAATTCCTCCCTTGTTGTCCTCACCTCTGCTTGCTGTTCTGGGGTTAGTGCGGCCCACTCGTCTGGAGGTAGGTATATGTACTTCCTTTTCCCTGTTCTGTCCTTGGTTGTTTTCGGGGGGAACTCCTGGGAGGCCCCCCTTTTGTCAGATAGCATTTTGGCTTGGTCATACAGCATACATTCGATACGTAACTGGTCTTGTGACCATGCTGCGCATCGGGCTGCCAGTGGGTTACCCCCTGGGACTCCTCTGAATAGCTTTTCAAGCAGTAAGCATGATCCTTGCATAGGTGTTCCATTCATGACTGATCCTGCTGCATCATTGAGAGACATGCTCCCGCCTCGCACCTGTGGGATTAGTTTCTCCACCATCTTATGCCCTGGATCTTGACCGGGGGTCCTTACTTCTCTTTCCATCAGTTGGTCCATTGAGGCCCTTTCGGGGATCTCTAGTCCTTTGAGATGTCTCAACATGCGAGCTAGCGTCTTGTGTGCTTGTATCTCCTGAGCGAGCATCTGCTGTGCCAGCTTCTCATGAGCTAGCACCTGCTGCACCAGTTTCTTCTGAGCTACCCGTGCCAACTTCTCCTGAGCTAGCATCTGCCGCGCCAGCCTCTCCTGAGCTACCCGTGCCAGCTTCTCCTGGGCTAGCTTCTCTTGTGCTAGCTCCTCCTGAGCTAGCTTCTCTTGTGCTAGCTCCTCCTGAGCTAGCTTCTGGCGTGCCAGCTCCTCCCGAGCTAGCATCTCCTGGGCTAGCTCCTCCTGAGCTAGCTTCTCTCGTGCTAGCTCCTCCTGAGCTAGCTTCTCTTGTGCTAGCTCCTCCTGAGCTAGCTTTGGGCGTGCCAGCTCCTCCTGAGCTAGCTTCTCTCGTGCTAGCTCCTCCTGAGCTAGCTTCTCTTGTGCTAGCTCCTCCTGAGCTAGCTTTGGGCGTGCCAGCTCCTCCTGAGCTAGCTTCTCTCGTGCTAGCTCCTCCTGAGCTAGCTTTGGGCGTGCCAGCTCCTCCTGAGCTAGCATCTCCTGGGCTAGCTCCTCCTGAGCTAGCGTTGGCTTGTTAGCCGAAGGTGAGCTAGTTAGCTTGCATTCCTGTGAACGGTCTTTTTGACTGCGCTTCACATCCAGTCTCCCATACTCACATACGGTATCTTTGGGCTAGGTAGCCCTCGCCTTTCTGTGAACGGCCGTTTTGGCTCGCTTCACATCCACACTCCGCTCCTTACAAGGTGTCTCTGGGCTAGGGAGCCCTCGCCTTTCTGTGAACGGCCGTTTTGGCTCGCTTCACATCCACACTCCGCTCCTTACAGGGTGTCTCTGGGCTAGGGAGCCCTCGCCTTTCTGTGAACGGCCGTTTTGGCTCGCTTCACATCCACACTCCGCTCCTTACAAAGTGTCTCTGGGCTAGGGAGCCCTCGCCTTTCTGTGAACGGCCGTTTTGGCTCGCTTCACATCCACACTCCGCTCCTTACAGGGTGTCTCTGGGCTAGGGAGCCCTCGCCTTTCTGTGAACGGCCGTTTTGGCTCGCTTCACATCCACACTCCGCTCCTTACAGGGTGTCTCTGGGCTAGGGAGCCCTCGCCTTTCTGTGAACGGCCGTTTTGGCTCGCTTCACATCCACACTCCGCTCCTTACAGGGTGTCTCTGGGCTAGGGAGCCCTCGCCTTTCTGTGAACGGCCGTTTTGGCTCGCTTCACATCCACACTCCGCTCCTTACAGGGTGTCTCTGGGCTAGGGAGCCCTCGCCTTTCTGTGAACGGCCGTTTTGGCTCGCTTCACATCCACACTCCGCTCCTTACAAAGTGTCTCTGGGCTAGGGAGCCCTCGCCTTTCTGTGAACGGTCGTTTTGACTTCGCTTCACATCCAGTCTCCCCACCTTACAAACAGTGTCTCTGGGCTAGGGAGCCCTCGCTTTTCTGTGAACGGTCGTTTTGACTTCGCTTCACATCCAGTCTCCCCACCTTACAAACAGTGTCTCTGGGCTAGGGAGCCCTCGCCTTGGGTAGGGCCAGTTCGCTTCCTGTGGGCAAAGCACGAAATTATGTTGCACTTGTAACTCCCCCCAGAGCTCTATAAACATTATGTTACCCTTTAGTTGTGAGTAAACGTTGCTTTAATCACCAAGATAGAGCTTTCTATTCATTTGTGATATCCCCGAGTAGAGCCTTCCACTCGAGTCGCCAGTAGAGCTTTCTACTTTAATTTTAGCCAAATCTGTGATTTAATTTTACTCCAGAGGCTTTTGACAGTAGTCCTGTCTTCTTCGGCCGTTTAGCACCTATTTTGGTTAGTATAAATGCACATCGCCAGGGACGCCATGTTGAGCACCGGTCGTAAACCGAGGTCAGATTGATTATCCCATAACTCTTTAGTCCGAATCCCAGCTTCAAGCGGCGTCCCGCGAAGCGTGAGACCTCTAGGACTCAATTTGTCTATAACGTTCAGGGCTTAAACTCAGCAGACCTCGGCTCACACACAGGAACCCCCCGTCCCCTCCAGTAATACAGTTGATTAAATGGAGTTGCGGGGTATATTTTTATTCTATTTGCATTGGGAAGGACTCTCTTTACTTAGATGAGGTCCATTTTCCCTATCCTATGTACACGTATTCTCACTATATGGCTTTACTTGATAATCCCATTATACAGAATGCACCTTTAGTCCTTAATGCATAATCATAAGTCTCCTTTTACTCCGCAGGGATAAAGCCTATAGTTATAGTTATATCCCCATTATAGCTAGGGATAAAGCCACTTACACATATTATCACTATATGGCTTTACTTGATAAAACCAGGTTTATCAGATTCCACCTTTAGTCCTTAATGCATAATCATAAGTCTCCTTTTACTCCGTAGGGATAAAGCCTATTATTCTATTTTACATCATTAATCAAAAAATGCATGGGGTGAAGTTACAATGCAAAACACATTTCATGCTTACCCGGTCGTCTGGTCAGAAGAAAGGATACGAATCATATTTATAAAGAGGTAATTTTAATTAGAAAAAGCTAGTTACAAAAAGATACTGAAGTGGAAAGCACCCAATTCAGTTTAAAATATGCACAGAACAAAACATCTCATCTCTGCACGGCTTGTGCCCCGTGTCTGGCAGCATTCTTCTCATCTCTCAAAAAAGTCAGTAGGCACCATTCTTCTTCTCTCTCCAGAAAAGTCAGTAGGCACCATTCTTCTTCTCTCTCCAGCTCCGTGTAAAAACTCCGCTGTGCTCTCGCCAGTTGGCCCTTTTTATAAGGTCCGTCACGTCACGCCATCATCAGTACATAGCTCCAATCACTGTACAGTACGTGTCATATCCCTCCTTCAGTTATTTGGTTACTTTGCAGTTACATATCAAATCAAGTAATTCATAAGAATACAATGCCCCTCTGACTAGAGCTCCCTCTTCTTGGCCTTGCATTCCAGCCGGTCACTTCCCTACTGCATGGGGCCTCTTTCGTTCTGAGACGAGGACGAGGCAGACTGCCGTAATATATCTTACATAGCCCAACACATACATATACAGATATATACAGGTACAATAGGTTACAGGTACAATACAGTACTCGGTGTACTATATTACATTAGTTTACATTACATTATAGTCATTATAGTCTGCTCTCCTCTCCTTCCTCTTCTGATTCAAGACTTCAACCAGCAACCCTTCCCGTCTGAAAGGGTTAACATCTTACAGCTCTCTATCTCCTTCACTGGGGCCCACATTCCGCAGGTTTCCTCCCTTTTGCCTGTGAAGAACTGTGGAGAACAGACCTCTCTTTATGGAGATATTAAAGGTTCAGTTCTATTTTTTTATAAGTAGAGCCATCATAGAGCTATTTTTCCAGAGTTCAGTTTAAAGATTTGTACTGGTCACACAGGAACGACTCAGGATGTCATTGTCCAAAAGTGTCGCTTGTTTTGTGACACTTCACAATAACACTACAGAGTGTGTACTGTATATAACACTACATAGTGTGTACTGTATATAACACTACAGAGTGTGTACTGTATATAACACTACAGAGTGTGTACTGTATATAACACTACAGAGTGTGTACTGTATATAACACTACAGAGTGTGTACTGTATATAACACTACAGAGTGTATACTGTATACTGTATATAACACTACAGAGTGTGTACTGTATATAACACTTCAGAGTGTATACTGTATATAACACTACAGAGTGTATACTGTATATAACACTACAGAGTGTGTACTGTATATAACACTACACTCTGTTCTATGGAGACATTTAAAGGCTCAGTTCCATTTTTTATAAGTAGAGCCATCATAGAGCTATCTTTCCAGAGTTTAGTTTAAAGATTTATACTGGTCATATAGGAACGACTCAGGATGTCATTGTCCAAAAGTGTCACTTGTTCTGTGGCACTTCACACAAACGAACAGACAATGGGCCTCATTCATGAAGCGATATAAGAACAGATTTCGTTCTTAACTAGCATTTCCTCTTATTTTGTTCTTACCTGGGATTCAGCAATGTTTTCTTATTGTTGCTTTTCTCTCAGGCAAGACCAAATTCTAAGAGTGGTCGTGAGCACTCTTACCCAGATAAGAAACATTTAAAAAAAAAACCTATACCATTCATAATAATAATACATCAGATTTATATAGCGCTTTTCCTAATGCTCAAAGACACTTTACAAAACAAACAATATAATACAATACAGTTTTAGTATATAAAATAAAAATATATGTATAAAAAGGTGAGAGAGGAATGAGTTCATGGGTTGAAAGCAAACCATTGGTGAATTGCCCCCAAATACCCCCAAATGCGACTTTATAAACCCAGAACTTTTCAATAATAATAATTATTATTATAACTTATTGCGTTCTGCTTCTGAAATGGATTATATATTGCTGTTAGAACAGTTAGGTGCTGGCTGCCCAGGCCGTACGCATACAATGCATATTTACTACTTTATTTACTACTTTGCTGGAATGATTTATTTCGCACTATACAGTACGTATACGTATAAATACAAGTATAAATCTTTATTTGTCATCAGATTAACACACACACATGCGATGAGCAACCCACAGGAACACACACACACATGCACTGAGTCGCGAGTCGTGAGACGTGTGTGTGTGTGTGTGTCATTTTGAGATCAGTCGCAAATCGCTTCCTGTTGAATGGATCAGACAGGGATCAGATGCCGAACCACGGCTGTTTTACACACGCCTCATTTGCCTTATAAGGAGATGGTGGGCGTGACTTTATGCAAATTAATTGAGCGTGAACGCGCATTTGAGTTTAAGAATGAGTGGGATTCAGGGTGGCTAAGTGGCGCAGTGGGCAAGGCGCTCGCCACTAATGCAGGAGATGCTGGGTTCGAGCCCAGCTCTCGGCGTTGCTACCAGCTTGGCTGGTCGTTCATACTAACACAATTGGCAGTGTTAGGGGTGGGAAAGCTGGTGGGTGGGGATTGGACGTTGTGGACAGCGACTCCTACAGGTCGGTTGGTGCGCCTGTACAGCAGAATCAGGAAGTAATGGGGGCAGTGTGAGCCTCCCACGCGTTACTCCTCGCCACTGAGAGATTGTGCTGTACAGGTGAAAAGATGCGACGGCTGCCTCCTCGTGTACTGGAGGGGACACGTGATGCAAGGCTTCGTGCTCACTGCAGCCGACCAGTGGGAGGCATAGTCTAGCAACGTTCGAGACAGGGGAAGGGAGAATTGAAGGGAGGCGAAATTGGGATGGGAGAAAATAGAAAATGAGGAGAAAAAGTGGATAAAAAAAAAAATGAGTGGGATTCATCATGCAACACACCTCGGTAAGAACAGATTTGGATGTTAAGAACGGCTTGATAAATGTGGCGGTGGCTTTTCTTATTGTTCTCTTAACAGACAGGTAAGCAAGAATATAAGAAAAATAATAAGAGAGTATTGTTGAATGAGGCCCATTGTGCAGCTTTAAGCCCAATTTGCACAGGACTAGTTTTACCTGGGTGAATTGGCATATCAGTAATTTGGGGTCGTAATTAGTTTTTGGTAGTAGTAAAATCAATACAGGAGGGTTTTAAATGCATTTTCAGTGCAAATGCCAAATCAATCTGCTTTGCCTCAGCATGGAGATCGATAGGTTTACAGTTCCTTCTTGGACAAATATAATTATTTCCTTCCAAAGTAGGTGCACAGTGCACACATTTCCAGTTCATTATTTGTCCCCCACTGGATTCCCTAACAGTGTTATAGAAAAATACAAAGGCAACACTATTGTTATCTTAATAATTCATAATAATTCATTACATTTATATAGCGCTTTTCTCAGCTCAAATCGCTTTACAACGTAGGGTGAAAATTGCCTCCTTCACCACCACTGGTAGCACCCAACCTTGGGCTACGCAGGCTAAATGGCTACCATACACTGTCACCTGGCACACATCAGACTACACAATGGCTGAACGGCTCAGGAGACAGGGATTGTTACCAGCCAATTAAGGGGAAGGGATGATTAGGTGGCCTTGATGTCAGAGACCTGATTGGGAATTTGGCCAGGAAAGTCGGGGAACCCCCTACTCTTTACGATAGGCGTCCTGGGTTCTTTAACGACCAAATTCAGTCAATACCTCGGTTTAGCGTCTTATCCAAAGGACGGCACTCGCAGCTATACGGTGTCCCTATCACCGTAACAGGGGCATTGTTACTGACAAGTCCAGAGGACAGAGTGCCCCCTGCTGGACAACAACACCACTTTCCGACAGCAGCCTTGACGACCGGGGCTTGAACCAGTGATGATGATAATAATAATAATAATAATAATAATAATAATAATAATATAATAATAATAATAATAATAATAATAATAATAATAATAATAATAATAATAATAATAATAATAATAATAATAATAATAATAATAATAATAATAATAATAATAATAATAATAATAATAATAATAATAATAATAATAATAATAATAATAATAATAATAATAATAATAATAATAATAATAATAATAATAATAATAATAATAATAATAATAATAATAATAATAATAATAATAATAATAATAATAATAATAATAATAATAATAATAATAATAATAATAATAATAATAAAATATAATAATAATAATAATAATAATAATAAAAATTATTATAATAATAATAATAATAATAATAATAATAATAATAATAATAATAATAATAATAATAATAATAATAATAATAATAATAATAATATAATAATAATAATAATAATAATAATAATAATAATAATCCATCATAATAATCATCATCATCATAATCATCATCATCATCATCATAATAATAATAATAATAATAAATAATAATAATAATAATAATAATAATAATAATAATAATAATAATAATAATCATCATCATAATAATCATCATCATCATAATCATCATCATCATAATAATAATAATAATAATAATAATAATAATAATAATAATAATAATAATAATAATAATAATAATAATAATAATAATAATAATAATAATAATAATAATAATAATAATAATAATAATAATAATAATAATAATAATAATAATAATAATAATAATAATAATAATAACAACAACAACAATAACAATAATAATAATAATAATAATAATAATAATAATAATAATAATAATAATAATAATAATAATAATAATAATAATAATAATAATAATAATAATAATAATAATAATAATAATAATATCTTAGATTTATATAGCGCCTTTCAAGAGACCCAAGGCGCTTAACAGGAGGGGGCAGCTAGGGAAAGGGGATCAGCCTGCTTGCCTCAACGACTACCGCCCTGTAGCTCTCACCTCCATAGCCATGAAGTGCTTTGAGAAGCTAGTAAAGGGCTACATCTGCTCCTCCCTCCCCATCAACATGGACCCCCTGCAATTTGCATACCGCCCCAACAGGTCCACGGAGGACGCCATATCCCATGTGCTGCACACAGCAGCATCACACCTGGACAAGAGGCAGGGGAACTATGTGAGAATGCTATTCATCGACTACAGCTCGGCATTCAATACCATAGTCCCCTCCATACTCATAGCCAAGCTCAGGGACCTGGGCTTGGGCTATGACCTCTGCCAGTGGGTCTTGGACTTCCTGACTGGCAGACCCCAGGTGGTGAGAGCAGGCAACTGCACCTCCTCATCCATCACCCTCAACATAGGGGCCCCCCAGGGCTGTGTTCTGAGTCCCCTCCTCTACTCCCTGTACACACACGACTGTGTGGCTCAGCGGAGTAGCAATACAATCGTCAAATTTGCTGACGACACAGTGGTGGTGGGCCTGATCTCTGCCAACGACGAGAGGGCCTACCTGGAAGAGGTCAAGGTCCTGGCGGGATGGTGCCAGGAAAACAGCCTCTCCCTGAACGTCAGCAAAACAAAGGAGATGATTGTGGACTTCAGGAGGTCGGGGGTCAAGGACTACAGCCCCCTCAGCATCGACGGGGCACCGGTTGAGAGAGTCAACAGCTTCAAGTACCTCGGAGCCCACATATCCGAGGACTTGAAATGGACCATACACATTAACAGTGTGGTGAAGAAGGCACGACAACGCCTCTACTTCCTCAGGCGCCTAAGGAAGTTCCAAGTCAGCCAGAAGATCCTTAAGAACTTCTACTCATGTACAATAGAGAGCATCTTGACCGGCAACATCACCTCCTGGTTTGGGAATAGCACTGCAAAAGACCAAAGCAGACTACAAAGAGTGACACGTTCAGCCGAACGCACAATTGGAGGGGGGCTCCCCACCCTCCAGAACATTTACAACAAGCGTTGCAAGGGGAAGGCTAAGAGAATTATTAAGGACTCGAGCCACCCGAACAACTGCCTCTTTGAACTGCTGCCGTCAGGCAAGCGACACAGGAGTCTCAAGGCGAGCACAGAAAGACTCAGAAGTAGCTTCTATCCCCAGGCCATCAGGCTGCTAAACGAACAATGAATGAACACTACACAACAACAACCACCAAACACACATAGCACACACATCCACACGCACACACTCACTTTAAACAAACACACTGTAGCACCCACTACACACACTTTATAGCACACACCCACTTTAAACAAACACACTGTAGCACCCACTCCCCACACTTTATATTTATGGATG
>NC_140168.1:59871115-59873316 GCF_963971535.1 Notolepis coatsorum | reverse complement strand
TGCTTCAAAATAGCATTCGATGCTGTTCAAGTGCGTCAAGTAGCAAGCGGCATCGTGGAGCAAAAGAGCAGGGTGATGGACTTTGAAGATCACACTCGGATATACTTAGCCTGGAGTGCCCACCTGGTTTGGTGCGCGATGTCTTCAGACCGCAACTCTTAATGGCGTGTGGGGAATGAAGGACACTTAACAATTAAAAATATATATAAATAAAATGAAGACCACATGAAAAGCTTTCGGCTACATAATGACTGCTAACTATGTTGGATTTATAAAAAAGCTTGGCCGCAGAATGAAGATTAGAAGAAGTCTTTTCACATATCCCTCCTACACGTTTCATCAGAGAGGTCAGAACGCAGGGTCGCTCGCCTTGGCACTTAGGCAGGATGGTGGGCACCGTGAATGTAATACCAGCCTGCACCCTTCAGTCACCAGCTCACAGCTGGAATACACCCTCCTGTCAAAGACGGGGATCAAACCAGCGACCTTTTGGTTACTGGCCAGCCTCTTTACCTCTAGGGCACGCTGCCTCCCCAGTGTGAGCGGGTCTTTGTGCTCGACCCCACGCTTTCTAAGACCACTCTGCCGTGAGCTCGACCCGCTGTCCTAAATGACCCTGCAGGCAGATCAGAATGTCTTGCTTTTTTGACAGCTTCAAGCGGTGAAAGAGAGAGCGCGAGTAAGCGTGCATGTGTGCAAGAGAGAGAGAGAGAGAGGGAGGGAGGGAGGGAGGGAGGAGGGAGGGAGGGAGGGAGGGAGGGAGAGGGAATGGAGGGAGAGGGAGAGAGAGGGAGAGAGAGTGGTGAAGGGAGAGAGAGAAAGAGAAAGAGAGAGGGAGGGGGAGAGAGAGAGAGAGAGATGGAGGGAATACATCTGACAAAGTCATCTGTGACAGTGAGTCAGTAGAGTGCATGTGGTGAATACTCTAAAAGAGATGTCAGTCTTTTGGTGTTAAGAGCAAATAACTTTTATATACTTCTGTTATAAAATAAATAAATACATTAAAAAGAAAACTGCAGCTTTAAAACCGTCTCTTGTCTAGACATGGTTAAACTGGCTACATTTGAAGTGTTGCCAAATAAAATATGAGATGTTACTCAAAGCTCTTTATCTCCGTTTTCTCTCTCGCTCTCTCTCTCTCTCTCTCTCTCTCTCTCTCTCTCTCTCTCTCTCTCTCTCTCTCTCTCTCCTCTCTCTCTCTCTCTCTCTCTCTCTCTCTCTCTCTCTCTCTCTCTCTCTCTCTCCTTCTCTCTCTGAAGCTCACACCATTCGTTGCCACTGGCCCGCTGGTCGTTAAGGCATCATGGTGGTTCAGAATATTCCCCATGAAGCGTTACATCCAGGGCCTGTGAACGTAAGTGATTAGATCATACTGTATGATTATACTGTATGTGTGCGTAATAGAAGGTCAGTGGCTCCCGGCAAGAGCACTCTATTCACCAGCACTATGTGACCATTATGTGTGGCTGTCTTATCTGATCCGCCACTGGCCAAAGCAGCGTCCCGGCTCGCTAGCACCCTGCAGAGAAGAAACAAACAATTATTTCATGATATATAAAAGAAAAAGTACCATGGAAAATGATGTATACATGGCCGGTACCATGGTAACACTGAAATTACCATTACACTACCACAATGTGTTTTTTTTGTAAGAGTGAGGTTTACCCCAGTGGTTCTTGACCTTTTTTCTGTAACCGTCTGCAGTGTGGTAGTGAAGGTTAACCTTCTGTATCTGTTAGGGTGGCGTCTATTTTGGAACCCAAGAGCAGAACACAAGGCACAGGAGAATGAGGCGGTTTAGGGTATTAATGATACACCCGGCAGGTGACATGGCAGGTAGTGAGGGAATACAGGTGAGTGAGGTATATCCATGAGATCCCGGGCATCGTCCAGGCTGGTGAAGTCCACGGGTGGGGTAATAGGCCCGAGGTGTGCGATCCAAGACACAGAAGAGCAGGGTTAGAACGAGGCAGGTACAGAGGTCACAACATACACTATACGTATACAGAAAATGGAAGTCTCAGATAGAGTCCTAGTACCAAGACAGGTGGAACAACACTCGGAGCAGAAAGGAGAGGCCTCTTATCCTGGCTCGGTGATGATGAGATGAGTCTCAGGTGTGTAGACCGGCCCAGGTAGACAGAGTGATGATGAGGTGGAAACAGGAAGCAGCCCATATAAGGGTGTGGATACCTGCTGCC
>NC_140168.1:59861115-59866115 GCF_963971535.1 Notolepis coatsorum | reverse complement strand
AGGGTGGAGGGAGGGTAGAGGGAGGCTGGAGGGAGGGTGGAGGGAGGGTCGGGGAGGGTGGAAGGAGGGTCGGGGAGGGTGGGAGTATTTTATTGTGTAAGAATTATCTCACGCCTGCTTGCTTAATACCAACAGCTTGCACTCATCATGGTCTGTCGTACATAAATCTTTCTTTCTTTTTTTCTCTCAAAACTTGTAAAAAGATATTTGTGAAAATTCATCAAAGTACTGGGGAAACAGAATAGAAATATATAAAATGCAGTAAAAACCATAGATGTTTCTTTCACCTCCGGAGGATTCTAGGAGCAGCACTGGTCTCCTCGTCCCGGGTTTGGGTTGGAGACCTCAGCAGAAGCAGAAGCAGCTGTGTGGAGTTGGAACTGACAGAGAGAGTCTGGTTCTCATTCTCTCCAAAGAGCTGAGAGTCATTAGCCCGTCCTGATTGGTGGTCCTGACCCGACGGGCCCGCCTCTGGGAGGTCCACTGATTTGGGGGTCAGCTCGGACCAGGTGTTCCGGAGGATCTCACAAACGCTCCCCAAGTGGCGGGAGGAGCAGAGAGGAGGAGAGAGAGAGAGAGAGGGAAGTAGGGAGGGACGAGGAGAGACAAGAGAGAGACAGGGGGGGTAAGAGAAGAGAGAGTAGAGTTAAGAGAGAAAAAGCAAATGAGGAGAGAGAGAGAATGAGAGAGACAGAGAGAAAAATAGGAGAAAGGAAGAAGGGAGAGAAAGAGTTTCAAGTTTCTTTAATAGTTGTCATACAGAAGTACAGAATACTTTCATACAAAATGCTTCTTACTGTTACGCTCCAGAGACTGTGCTAGACAAGATAGTATAAATAACATAGTATAGCATGTAGTTTAGAAGAAGAAAATGAGGTCACAGTGTTCGGTATAGACATATGTACAATGTTCTGAGTTACCATATAATATACAATACTATGCAGTGTACTAATGTACAGTACTATATAGTGCAAAGCAGAAATGGGATGAGGTACAATTTAGGTACAATTTACAGTAAGGTGTACGAGTTGTAGTGCAATCCTTCATCAATAAATATAAAGTGTGGGGAGTGGGTGCTACAGTGTGTTTGTTTAAAGTGAGTGTGTGCGTGTGGATGTGTGTGCTATGTGCGTTTGTTGTGTAGTGTTCATTCATTGTTCGTTTAGCAGCCTGATGGCCTGGGGATAGAAGCTTCTTCTGAGTCTTTCTGTGCTCGCCTTGAGACTCCGGTATCGCTTGCCTGACCGCAGCAGTTCAAAGAGGCAGTTGTTCGGGTGACTGGAGTCTTTAATGATTCTCTTAGCCTTGCCCTTGCAACGCTTGTTGTAAATGTTCTGGAGGGTGGGGAGCCCCCCTCCAATTGTGCGTTCGGCTGAACGTGTCACTCTTTGTAGTCTGCTTCGGTCTTGTGCAGTGCTATTCCCAAACCAGGAGGTGATGTTGCCGGTCAAGATGCTCTCTATTGTACATGAGTAGAAGTTCTTAAGGATCTTCTGACTGACTTGGAACTTCCTTAGGCGCCTGAGGAAGTAGAGGCGTTGTCGTGCCTTCTTCACAACACTGTCAATGTGTGTGGTCCATGTCAAGTCCTCGGATATGTAGGCTCCGAGGTACTTAAAGCTGTTGACTCTCTCAACCGGTGCCCCGTCGATGCTGAGGGGGCTGTAGTCCTTGACCCCCGACCTCCTGAAGTCCACAATCATCTCCTTTGTTTTGCTGACGTTCAGGGAGAGGCTGTTTTCCTGGCACCATCCCGCCAGGACCTTGACCTCTTCCAGGTAGGCCCTCTCGTCGTTGGCAGAGATCAGGCCCACCACCACTGTGTCGTCAGCAAATTTGATGATTGTATTGCTACTCCGCTGAGCCACACAGTCGTGTGTGTACAGGGAGTAGAGAAGGGGACTCAGAACACAGCCCTGGGTAGGCCCCTATGTTGAGGGTGATGGATGAGGAGGTGCAGTTGCCTGCTCTCACCACCTGGGGTCTGCCAGTCAGGAAGTCCAAGACCCACTGGCAGAGGTCATAGTTCAAGCCCAGGTCCCTGAGCTTGGCCATGAGTATGGAGGGGACTATGGTATTGAATGCCGAGCTGTAGTCGATGAATAGCATTCTCACATAGTTCCCCTGCCTCTTGTCCAGGTGTGATGCTGCTGTGTGCAGCACATGGGCTATGGCGTCCTCCGTGGACCTGTTGGGGCGGTATGCAAATTGCAGGGGGTCCATGTTGATGGGGAGGGAGGAGCAGATGTAGCCCTTTACTAGCTTCTCAAAGCACTTCATGGCTATGGAGGTGAGAGCTGCAGGGCGGTAGTCGTTGAGGCAAGCAGGCTTGGATTTTTTGGGTACAGGGATAATAGTGGACTTCTTCAGGCAGGTGGGGATGACAGCCTGTTCTAAGGACAGG
Organism: Notolepis coatsorum; assembly: GCF_963971535.1. NCBI lineage: Eukaryota > Metazoa > Chordata > Actinopteri > Aulopiformes > Paralepididae > Notolepis > Notolepis coatsorum. The sequence continues at coordinate 59,863,711 of NC_140168.1, read as the reverse complement.
TTGAAGATGTCAGTGAATACTGGGGCCAGTTCGTCGGCACAGACTTTTAGGACGCGGCCGGGGATGCCGTCCGGACCTGCTGCCTTCCTGATATTCACTTTTTTAAAGGTCCGCCTCACCTCATGCTCTGTTACCCTGAACACTGCGCCTCCATCAGCAGCCGACCCCCCCCCCCCCCCCATTGCCGTGGCTTGTGAGCTGGTGTTGTTATTACCAGCATCAAACCTCGCATAGAAGGTATTGAGGTAATTTGCTAAGGAGATGTCACTGTTCAGTTTGAGGGAGGCGCCTTTGTAGTCTGTCATCGTTTTGAGCCCCTGCCACATAGCTCTAGAGTCAGCTTGTTCAAACTGGAGTTCAATTTTATCCCTGTAGCGCCGTTTGGCCTCTGACACTGTCCTCCTTACGTTGTATCGCGCCACCTTGTGGTCATTCATGTTGCCTGCCACTAGGCCGTCGTTGTATGCTTTGGTGCGCTCTCTTAGAGCTTCACGGACGGATTTGTCTACCCAGGGTTTTTGATTTGGGTAAACTCTCATTTTGGTAGTGGGGATTGTTTCTTCCACCATAGTACAAACATAGTCCAGCACTGTTTCCGTGTAGACATTAATGTTATCTGTGTCGCGGAACACATTCCAGTCTGTGCAGTCAAACGCAGACCGGAGCGTCTCCTCTGACGTCAAATCCCATTTCTGCACCTCTCACGAGACTACAGGAGTACTTTTGATTCTCTGTTTGTACATTGGTGAAAGAAAGATTGACGCGTGATCAGATTTACCAAAGCCACTATCAGAATGAGCCTTGTAGCCACCTTTAAATTGCATGTAACAGTGATCTAGGATGTTACCGCCTCTGGTGTTGCAAGTCACATGCTGATAGAAGTCAGGTAATATCTTTCTCAGATTGGCGCTATTGAAATCACCCAGCACCAAAATGGCGGCGTTAACGTTTGCCGCTTGTATTCTATTTACCTCGTCGAGGAGTCTGGAGAGCGCGACACTGGCTTGCGGTGGAATATACACTCCTACAAGGATGATCGCCGTTAACTCCCTCGGGAGGAAGAAAGGACGACACTTGATGGTTATATATTCCAGTTCTGGGCAGCAGTGGTTGGATAATTCCTTCACGTTAGTTGGATCGCTCCAATTGTTGTTAAACATGAAGGCAATACCTCCTCCACGTTGTTTACCGGACTCTGCTGTACGATCCTTGCGGTGGATAAAGAAGTGTTCGGCTGGTTGGATTGCGTGGTCTGGAACCTCCGGCGTGAGCCACGTTTCGGTGAAGCAGAGAACGTTGCAGTCCCTAACGTCTCTTTGGTATTGAATCCTTGCTCGGATGTCATCCAGTTTATTGTCAATTGATTGTACATTGGCTAGCAATATACTGGGCAATGGTGTTCGGTGGCGTCTGGATCTCAGCCTGTTACGGATCCCAGCTCTCTTCCCACGCCGTCTGGTTCCTCTGTTCCTGGGATCAAGGAACAAAGGATCTGGTCCTATTTTCCGGAGAATCTCCTCAGGCCATTGTTGCGGTTCGGAAAGCTGGTCCAGTGAGTAATCCAATCGGTAAGTTTCCCGTAATCCGATGTCTATAAGTGACTGACGGTCATACACATTAAATGCACCTACTGTTGGTACAGACAAAACTCTTAAAACTATAAATATTAACAAAAGTAAGCACAGTCTCGACGGAGCGAACAGAAAGGCAGCCGGTCGGTGCAGCGCCATTCTCAGAGGGAGGGAGTTAGAGAGAGGGGGGGAGAGATGTGGAGAGATCTATGGAAAGGGAAAAGAGGAGGGAGGGAGGGAGAGAGAGAGAGAGAGAGAGAGAGAGAGAGAGAGAGAGAGAGAGAGAGAGAGAGAGTGAGAGGGAGAGAGAAAGTGAGGAGAGAGAAGGCTGCATCTAGAGCAGTTGGCTGACAGTTAAAGGAGCAGGTTGCAGCTCACAGCCTATGGAACCCCATGCATTGCAGCCTGCGGTGCACCTGGGCTGCAGGGAGACACCAGCACCGACACGTGGACCATCCTGTCTCCTCGTCGGCCCCGACACCAGCACCGACACGTGGACCATCCTGTCTCCTCATCGGCCCCGACACCAGCACCGACACGTGGACCATCCTGTCTCCTCGTCGGCCCCGACACCAGCACCGACACGTGGACCATCCTGTCTCCTCGTCGGCCCCGACACCAGCACCGACACGTGGACCATCCTGTCTCCTCGTCGGCCCCGACACCAGCACCGACACGTGGACCATCCTGTCTCCTCGTCGGCCCCGACACCAGCACCGACACGTGGACCATCCTGTCTCCTCGTCGGCCCCGACACCAGCACCGACACGTGGACCATCCTGTCTCCTCGTCGGCCCCGACACCAGCACCGACACGTGGACCATCCTGTCTCCTCGTCAGCCCCGACACCAGCACCGACACGTGGACCATCCTGTCTCCTCATCAGCCCCGACACCAGCACCGACACGTGGACCATCCTGTCTCCTCGTCGGCCCCGACACCAGCAGCGACACGTGGACCATCCTGTCTCCTCGTCGGCCCCGACACCAGCACCGACACGTGGACCATCCTGTCTCCTCGTCAGC
>NC_140168.1:59836115-59858615 GCF_963971535.1 Notolepis coatsorum | reverse complement strand
GGAGGAAGAGGCTGATGACTACATGGCTGTTTTGGACAAATGAACAGAAATGTAGGCAAGTGATTTTTATTGCAATTCTCTGTGTAGTGTTGATGATCAATAAGATAAGATATTCCTTTATTGATCCCCTTGGGGAATTTCAGGCATCATAGCAGCATGGGGGAGGGGGAGGGGAGGTACAGGTAGTAGAAGACATACAGGTACAGGTCACAGAATTATAGTACAGTGGAGAAGTAAAAAATAAAAGTATGTCAGCTCTGGCAGAGGGGGAAGAGAGAGAAAGGGGGAAGAGAGAGAAAGGGGGAAGAGAGAGAAAGGGGGGGAGAGAGAGAAAGGGGGAAGAGAGAGAAAGGGGAAAGAGAGAGAAAGGGGGAAGAGAGAAAGGTTGAAAGAGAGAGAAAGGGGGAAGAGAGAGAAAGGGGGAAGAGAGAGAAAGGGGGGAAGTCAATCCCCGCAAATAGATACACCGCATGGTGGCAAATGGTTTCATGTTAATGCGTTGTTGTGTAAATATAGCTTTTACAGTGTAAGCCACACAGCTAGTGGGCGTTTGTGCTGATGGGCAGCGGAGTGAGGATACTATGGCCCAATGAAAACCTATAGTAGACCCTCCTGTATATATGGCCAAATGCAGTTGAGGTCCCTGGGGATGAATCCATAGGGAAATCTATAGGTCCAGAGATTGAAGACGCTGTGCAACATACAGTACTGTAGATGCAATCCGTTTTAGGTCTGACTATAGATATATAAAGGTTATGAATATCCCTGTGCGGATGGTGCAGAGTCAAATCAATGTGATCGCGTTTATGGTCGCCTCTGAAGTACCATTGTGGAGTGTTACTTGGCAATACGACACACAGGCGCATTGATTATTCAAGTGACGTGACACTGCTTCTGCTATTTAATCAAAATATACTGATTAGAGCCAAGTTGAGATACAAGCACTTGGGACTTCTATGTTGAAGAGCAGGAGCACTATCGCATGTTAGGAATAATCAACACACGTGTGTCATAATGACAGGGAGCTGAAGTCTCTGGACCAGCTAAAGATTTCCCATTTAATTTATTCCAGACTATATTCGGCCAGGGATTGGCCATGTACAGGAGGATGTAATGAAAGTAACATTAACACTTTGGTGACCGCTGGGCTGCGTCTAATATAGTGGTTGAGGACCAGGGTTTGTCAACAGACCGGTGTCTTTTTGTACAACTATATCTATACTTTATAGTATTGCTATCTGTCCATTCTCATTGTCAATTGAGTTCATAAACCGTCCCTTCAAAATGGCTTAAAGAAAAAAAAAAATCATCGATAGGTTGTCATTTTATAGCGTCGTGAATATGAGCAATATAGCAGATTTTGTCTCATATATTTTCTGGGAGGCTAGATAAATGGCTAATAGCGGCTAACGTTATATTCAACGGCATTTCCGTTTTAGATATGCTAAAGAAATAACTCAAACTGCATATCATCGGGGCTGTCCCAAAGCATGTATGGATGAAAGGTGGGGGGCGGGGAACGTCGTTTAGTATTATTGATTACCAATAACAGTGTCCGTGTAACTAGCCACATTCACTGATCGGCTGCTTGCGTTTCACAGCAAGCTCCGATCCGGCTGTAATTTAGGTGAAAAAGGTCTTACCGTGAGCCCGTGGGATACCCCCCAGCATTTCCCCGTTATCGGCATCTGGTAGATCGATATGTCCATTGGCTGATGATAAATTCCATTATTCCATTGTGAAATCTGCGATTCGAAACGTAATCCACAGTACATTGTGTTGGTTCAGGATCCGGCTACAATGAAACTGAAACTGAATGAAAAAAATAAATTTCCATTCGCCCACAAGGCATACTGCAGTGGAGCGATGGCGCCCCTAAGAGGAGCTGGCCGGTATTGCATGTTCTCGATTTCACAGACGAGGGTAGATCTGCAGAGCCGGTCGGGGACTTTGAGCCGGTTATTAAAATGCAATAACAGCAATAACAAATGCCACAGCTATATACGTGCCTCTGGTCCACAGCGCATGGATTCGAAACCTGTATATATACGTGGCCGGTCCCCATTGTGTTAAGAACCAACGTCTTGGGCATAATGTGTACCCTCCTAGCTAGGCTCCATTGACATGTTAGAAGATGCTACAGTATTTGCCATAGATATTATATAAAGACTAGATGGCGCAAGGCGGAGTCTCACTGGCGGCCATCTTGCCACAGTTAACTACTGCTTTAAGGTGAGTGATCTGCACAAACAAAAATACTCTTACTCTTTACAAACGGTTTGGTTTATTACAAACGTTATTAACGTGGCTATGATTGGAAGCTTGGAAGAATTTTGATTAATTTGTTTTATTTTCATATGAAAGTCCATTATAAGTATGCAGTATGATAACTACATCTCTTTTTTTGTGACCAACTTTTTATTTAGTCTTTTTTTAAAACAAGTTCAGAGGAAAGACATTCACATCAGCATTTCATATTAATTCACACAGTGGCATAAAAAGTGTCTTTTTCAGTATAGATTGTCCGTCAGTATATTCATATACTGTGTAGCCTGTCTGTTGCAGTCCGTTCTGGCGGTCCTGTGGCTGCAAGACAGCCCAGGTCGCTTCTTAACCCCCCTCCCAGCCGCCCGGGTTTGCATAGACATTTTAGGAAAGGGGGAAACCATGATGCATACATGTATAGGATACTATTAATTAGAAAAGAAATCATAATTATGTTTGTTAGATAACCTCTGATTCTGTTACAAAGTAATAGGGAAAAATACAATTTAGAAACAACCACAAAAAATTATAACAGTAAACAGAAAAAGAAAAGATAAAAAAAAAAAAAAACAGCAACATGATTTTTGTTCATTCTCTGGTGTCAAGGTACAAGTGTTCAACCTAGTGGAGTACTGATTTTACCTTCTGGGCCGCAGTAAGTAATATTTGGATCGATTCTGTCCTTGCTCCCTGTGCTCTAGCACTGGATGCCTCTAATCTCAATACTTCGTAGAAGGACAGTTTCCAACGGTAAATATTGAGACTATGAGGTGGTTTCCATCTCATTACGAGCATTTTCTTTGCTGCCGTTAAACCGGCCAGAAACACTCTCTTTTTGGGAGGTGTTAATTTTAGAGATGAATCATCATTTAATAATAAAATGTGTGGCAAACAAGGTATGTTTATCTCCGTTATATTAGTGAGAAATAATGCAACCTTGGCCCAAAAAGCTAGTACTCCTGGACATTCCCACATCATATGTATGTATGTTCCTATGACTTTTTGCGGACATAAAGCACATAGAGGACTTTGTAATATTTTTATTTGACAGAGTTTCCTGGGTGACAGATAAAATCTTTGTATCATTTTGTAATGAGTTAATTGGTTATTATAATTACGAGAGGTTAACGGAATATTATCCCATACATTCTGCCAATTTATGCAGGCGTTGTAATTCTTTAAATCTATGTTCCAGACAGTGGTATTACCAGTAGTTCTGTTTAGTTTTCCTTGTATTTTATTATATAACCCAGAAACAAAACCATTTTTAACATTTATGCCTTAAAGGGTGACCTGGTAAAGGCTGATTCCATGGGACACCATAAGTGCGCATTGCAGTGCGTAACTGTAAATAAAAATAGAAGGATGTACTAGGGACATTATAGATTTGTTTGAGCTCTTGAAATGATCTGAGATCGTATTCACTGTATATGTCAGATAGTTTGTGAATACCTTGTCTTTGCCAATTGGGAAATGTAGCTGGTTTCCCTCCCAACAGTAAGAAGTTGTTATCAAAAATAGGGGTATCTATGTGCCATTTTGTGTTCCACTGTCCCGTTTCGGCAATATATTTCCAGACGTAAATTGAATGTGCTATAATTGGGCCGAATTTAGTACGGCAAAAGCTTTGGGATAGACCAGAAAAGAGGATATCTTTTAGTGTATATGGAGATACAATGTGCCTCTCCATATTCACCCATGGTATGTCAGAATCATTATTGAACCATCTTAGCAACGGTCTGAGCATAAAAGAAAAATAGTACTGTTCGAAATTAAGAACCGATAGCCCTCCTGCTTTCCTACTGTTTTGGAGTGTGGAATTGCTGATTCGTGGATGTTGTTCACGCCATATAAATTTGAATACTAGTCCCTGTAGCTTCTCCCAAAATCCTGGAGGTGGCGGTAAATGAATCATGCTTACCAGAAAATTGATCTTAGGGAGAATATGGGTCTTGACTACTGAAAGCCTGACTGAAAATGGGATTAATAATAGTGACCAACGGTTTAACTCGTCAGATATTACCTTCTTAAGGCTCTTGTAATTTTTGGACACAATTTTGTCAATGGATGGGTATATATCTATACCTAAATAGTTGAAACCAGAGCCCACTGGTATTTCTGTATGTAGTTGGGGACTACTTGCTGCTGTATTTAGGGGAAGTAAAATTGATTTATTCAAGTTGATCTTGTAGCCTGAAATAAAACTAAAATGTTTAATAGTGTCTAGGACTACAGGTAGGGACCGTGGTGTATTGTCAAGAAATAATAACAGGTCGTACAGACACATTTTATGGTAGGTGTTATTTACTATTATGGGTTTTATTTCGGCACAATTTCAAATTTTTTGGGCCAAGGGTTCAAGAGATAACACAAATAATAATGCGGAGGCGGGGCAACCCTGTCTGATGCTACGTCTGATAGGGAAGGGTGTGGAACACTGATTGGATGTGATAACCATGGCCGTTGGATTATGATATAAGATTTTGAGCATATTTATAAATGTGTCTCCAAATGCCATATTCTTCATGGTGTGCCATAAGTACTCCCATTCCAGCCTATCGAAGGCCTTTTCGGCGTCAAGGGACAACACTGCACATGGTGATATTTTTGGAGCTTTGTCAATAATGTGTAACAGTCATCTTAAATTATCTGATGCAAATCTTTGTTTAACAAATCCAGTTTGGTCTGGGTGGACCAATATTGGCAGTATCGTCTCTAGACGCCGTGCGAGGACCTTGGCATATCATTTTTTTTTTCTTTTTTTTTTTTATCTTTCTTCCCCTCCTTTTTCCCGATTTTTTTCTCCCATCCCACCCTTCCTGGTTGTTGCGTACTTTCCCCTACTGTTGGTCCGGGAGACCGGAGACTGTCACATGCTTTCCTCCGACGCATGTGCAGCCTGGGGCAGGCCAACCTGGCCGCGCAGGTTCTCACCGGGGAGAGTGTAGGGTGTGGGAGGCCACACTATCTCTCCTTAGTTCCAACCCTTGCTGAGCAGGCGCCCCGACCGAACTGTAGGGGTCGCTGTCCACAACGCCCAGGACCCACCCTTCAGCTTTTCCCACCCCCTGATACAGCCAATTGTATCAGTGTGAGAGGCCAGCCAAGCTGATAGCAACGCCGGGAGCTGGATTCGAACAGGCGAATCCAGTGTCTCCCGGTGTTGGTGACGAACGTAATCTCCGTGCGCCACCTGCCCCCCCGGCATATAATTTTAAGTCTCCATTAAGAAGGGACAATGGACGATAGTTAGCACAGATGTTTCCATCCTTTCCTTTTTTCTGTATCAGTGTGATAATTGCTGTACTTATGTCTCTATTAAAACTCCCTTGGCTTGTTGGAACATCTCGAGTAGTAATGGACCCAACTCTTTCCAAAAAGTCAAGCACAGCTCCGGTGGGATACCATCGAAACCTGGTGATTTCCCCTGTTTCATTTCTTTCAGTGCATCGTAAAGTTCCTCCAGGGTAAAGGGAGAATCCGTTAAGGTTATTTGTTGCTCTGTTAATTTAGGTAGATCCAAGTCTTCAAAAAAGGAGTCTAAATCAGCTTTTGAGAATTGAGCTTCAGATGAATACAATTGTTGATAGAAAAGTTTAAATTCTAGATTTATTTTGACCGGATCGTTTACCATCGCTCCTTCTTTATTTAGGATTGATGTGATGTCTGCTTTCTGTTCATTATATTGGATCTTCCTAGTCAACATAAAGCTTGGATTATTTCCATTTAAATACTCAATTTGCCTCGCTCTGTGAGCTAGGAACTCTGCTTTTTGTGCCATTAGAGCATTTAGTTCAGACTTCGCTTTCCAAAGCTCCCTTTCTCTTTCTTGATCGTAGTTGTTTTGTTGTTCTGCAGTTAGCAATGAGTGTCTATTTTCCAATCTGGATATTTCTTGATGGTGGGCTTTGTTACGTGCTGAGGCAAATTATATTGTATTATTGCGAATAAAGCCTTTAGTTGCATCCCATAGAAATCTTATATCTGTAACACTATTTTTATTGATATTGATAAAAAGGTTGAAGTCTGATCTAAATTGCTCACAGAATGATGGATCCTGCAGTAATGTTAAATTAAATGTCCATCTAGTAGCACGTTTTGGACAATTTTCAATTGTATATACACACAGATTGGCATGGTGATCTGATAAAGACATGTTGATAATGTCAGTTTTTTTAATACAGTGGAAAATATTAGCAGATATTAGTATATAATCTATTCTTGAAAATGTTTTATGTCTATTTGAAAAGAAGGTGTATTGTTTTAAACTTGGGTTATAATTTCTCCAAACATCTATCAATGAGAGATTTGACACCAGATTTTTAAATGCTGTAGTGGATGAATTAACTGAGGTTGGACCTGACTTATCCATGCCTGGTGATAAAACTCTATTCATGTCTGCACCAATAATTATTCCACAATCTGAATACTTTTGTAAGGTCTTTGTTAGTTGGGCATAGAATACAGAGTCATAAGTGTTAGGGGCATATGCTGATAGCAGCAATATCTCTTTGTCACCTAGAATGCCCTTTACATAAGTGACTCTGCCATCTGAATCATTCCCTTTCTCAATAGTATTGAATTTAAGTTTTCTAGATATTAGAATTAATACTCCTTTTGTTTTATTAATAGCAGATGAGGAAGAAACGACTATGTATCTATTGTTTTCCAATTTTCCCAAATCTTGTGCCATTATGTGAGTTTCTTGAAAAAAAGCTATATCAATCCTTTTCTTGTCTAGATATTCAAGACAGCTGCTATATTTGATATTCTTATTTATTCCCTGTACATTCCATGAGAGTATATTTATTTTTGCCATAATATGTTCTGTAAATGTAATTTAGCTTTGGCAATTATTATTATGTATATCTTGGAATTATCCATGACACAGTAACAAGAGGGTTTCTATTTGCATTAAATTGCCAAGCTGTAGAGTAAAGAATAAAATTAGCAATACATTAGGGAAATAATATATATACATCATGTAACCCTTCCCCAGTTGATAACTGATAACTACATCTCTGATGTTTTTAACAAACCAAACGGTTGAGAATTGAGCAAGCTATGGTTATTTCAATAGTACATGCACTATAGACATTCATGATGTGAGTGGGCGTGCTACCCTGTGGCAAGATGGCCGCCATGTGGCAACATTGGTCTCTGTTGGCCAGCAGCACGGGTGAGTCATCTAGTCTTTATATATATCTATGGTATTTGCTGCACATAGCGCCGGTCTGGTTTAGTTTCAGCAGCACCGGGGTCTGTTCTCATGGCGCTGTGGTTTTAATGCGTTCCGCGACTTGCTCCCCCCCCCCCCCCCCCCCCCCCCATGATCCACCAGATCAGCAGCACCCTCGTCAGGGGGAGAAAATACTGTCAAACACACAAGGGGACTGAGCAAAGATGCGAAAGAAAACAAAAGCAATGAAATCGATGAGGAGTTGATATCATGCAATTCAAGTGGCGTATAGTAAGTTACTCCCTGTCTCTGAAGATGCTGAGCGAGTGTAGTGTGGAAGTTCCCTTTATTAAGGCCTCTTTTCACACCTCCCGCTCCCCCCTGTATCCTCCTCTTCCTCTCCACCTTACCCCCCTCACCTGGTCGTCTCTCACAGAAACTCACAGAATTGGGGGGTTTGCTTGATCCTCTGTCCTGGCCAGAGAAGATTTGATCTCCAGTTCCACCACAGTAGCTAATGGCAGATATACACTATACCTACAGTAGGGCTGACCCCTATCGATCGAAAGGAGCCGTAGTCGACTGCCAACCTCTTAGTCGAATGCAAAAAATATATATATATATCATTCTTTCCAAAAGAAAAGTTCAAGTTCAAGTTCAAGTTTCTTTAATAGTTGTCATACAGAAGTACAGAATACTTTCATACAAAATGCGTCTTACTGTTACGCTCCAGAGACTGTGCTAGACAAGATAGTATCAAATAACATAGTATAGCATGTAATTTAGAAGAAGAAAATGAGGTCACAGTGTTCGGTATAGACATATGTACAATGTTCTGAGTTACCATATAATATACAATACTATGCAGTGTACTAATGTACAGTACTATATAGTGCAAAGCAGAAATGGGATGAGGTACAATTTAGGTACAATTTACAGTAAGGTGTACGAGTTGTAGTGCAATCCTTCATCAATAAATATAAAGTGTGGGGAGTGGGTGCTACAGTGTGTTTGTTTAAAGTGGGTGTGTGCTATAAAGTGTGTGGAGTGGGTGCTACAGTGTGTTTGTTTAAAGTGAGTGTGTGCGTGTGGATGTGTGTGCTATGTGCGTTTGGTGGTTGTTGTTGTGTAGTGTTCATTGTTCGTTTAGCAGCCTGATGGCCTGGGGATAGAAGCTTCTTCTGAGTCTTTCTGTGCTCGCCTTGAGACTCCGGTATCGCTTGCCTGACCGCAGCAGTTCAAAGAGGCAGTTGTTCGGGTGACTGGAGTCTTTAATGATTCTCTTAGCCTTGCCCTTGCAACGCTTGTTGTAAATGTTCTGGAGGGTGGGGAGCCCCCCTCCAATTGTGCGTTCGGCTGAACGTGTCACTCTTTGTAGTCTGCTTCGGTCTTGTGCAGTGCTATTCCCAAACCAGGAGGTGATGTTGCCGGTCAAGATGCTCTCTATTGTACATGAACATGAACATGTACAAAAGAGGCCTAGAAGCGTGGCTAACGCTAATGGCACGCATACCAGAGGCTAACTGCCTAAGAAAACAGACACAGAGTGTGAGGATTGGTTCGTTCCCCGCCACACGCTCCTTTAAGGTACTGTGTTGATTGGTGCATTCCCCGCCACACGCCTCTGGAGCGAGTACCAATTCCAGCACGCACCTGTCATAGTTTGTGATTAGCGCCCCAGAGGCTTCTTATACTGGGACCTTCTTTCAATCGATGTCGGGTCATTTTGAATACTACTGCTTCTGCCTGCTTTCCCCCCGTTGTTGTGCCTCGTCTACTTTCCCTCCAGGACATCTCTGGATTGCCGCTGGTGAATACCTTGTTCCTCCGTTTGGAGCTGCGCCTCATTGCCCGCTTTACGCGTTTGCGCTTTGGTGAGTTGGAACCAAACCCTTTTTGGATTATCTGTTTTTGTGTGTTTGGATAACACTGAAGAGTATCGTTTTTGTTTGCACTGGACTCAGCTAAATTGTGTGTTTAAGATAAACACTGAAGAGTATCGTTTTTGTTTGCACTGGACTCAGCTAAATTGTGTGTTTTGGATAACACTGAAGAGTATCGTTTTTGTTTGTACTGGACTCAGCTAAATTGTGTGTTTTGGATAAACACTGAAGAAGTACCATTTTGTTTTGTTCTGGACTCAGCTAAGGGAGGATGGAACTGCTCTGCCTCTGTGTACTGTTGGACTGTTGTTGATCTCTCTCTCTCTCTCCGTTTCCACCTCGAGTTGAAGCTGGGAGTATCTGCAGAGCCGCAACGGCGTCAACGCCGATTCCCCACCTCTAACACCAAGAGGATCTGCAGAGCCGCAGATAACTCTGCCGAAGGCAGTCTCCTTTTTTGTTGTTCAGAACTGTTACTTGACTCTTTTTGACTCTGTAAATAAATACGCCCTAGTATTTGGCTAACTCTGAACTACCTGTCTGTGCCGTGCTGTTGAGGTCGGTTTCAAACCCTAACATTACGACCCGACCATGACGACCTCAGCCGACACAGACAGAGTCAGAACCGCGTTGGCGGTCCAGATTGAATTAACCAACGACCACAGCCTACAGTTAGGTGCGGCTGCGGCTGCTGTACAGGAGCTCCGAGCCCAGGTCCTGCCTATTCAAGAGTCCCTTGGCTCTCTGGCTACCCTGCAGACAGCCCAGGGTAATCAGCAGGCTGATATTCTTCACCAATTGCAAACTCTGAGTGAAGCATTTAACGCCCTGCTTGTAACCCCACCTGCTTCAGGAGTCTCGGCCAGAGCACCACCCGCAGCCGTGGCAGGCCCCGCGCCTCCCGATCCCGCACCTCGGGAGCCCCGTCTCTCCGAACCACGGTTGTTCAATGGTAACTTCGAGGATTGTGCCACATTTATCATGCAATGTGAGTTGGTTTTTCTTCATCAACCCAGCCGATTCACTTCAGAGGGAGCCCGAGTGGCTTACATGACTAACCTGCTCTCAGGCCGGGCAGCACAGTGGGTTACTGCCTCCTGGGCAATGGGGGCTGATTTCTGTTTTTCCTACCCAGACTTCGTGGCAGAGCTCCGCAGGGTTTTCCACCACCCAGCCCGTGGCCAGGACCCAGGAGCTCGATTGGGCACCTTCAGGCAGGGCAGTGGCGGGGTCACGGACTACGTGCTGGAGTTCAGACTGGCGGCAACGGAGAGCGGTTGGAACGACCAAGCGCTTCGTCTCACCTTCATGAGGGGGCTCAACGACGCTGTAAGGGACCAGCTCGCGACCCGTGAGGAACCTGAGTCCCTCGAGGACCTATTCAGCCTCGCCATTCGCATCGACGGACGCCTCCGGGAGAGAAGGCGTGAGAGAGAGCCCGACTGGGACCTCCGGAGGTTCCCCAGACCCCCCGCACTTGTGACGGTACTGCGGTCCGTCCTGCTTCCACCACAACTGGTGGTTCCTTCCCCTCCCGTTCGGTGCCCGAGGAGGAACCCATGCAGCTGGGACGCTCACACCTTAGCCCGGCTGAACGAGAGGCCAGGTTCAGGTCCGGCCTTTGCCTCTACTGCGGCCGGGATGGGCACCGTATCTCCAACTGCCCCACCCGGCCAAAAGACCAGGCTCGCCGGGACCCCGGGAGATCCTGGTGAGCCGTTTTTCTCGTTCCCAGAACCGTGCACCACCTAGTCGTCTGATGAGCGTCACCCTGGCCTGGGCGGACCAACGGGCGACGGTGGAGGCACTCATCGACTCGGGTGCTGACGAGAGTTTCCTGGATTTCGAGTTTGCTACCCAGGCCAACATTCCGCTAGAGGACCTCGTGAGACCCTTGGAGGTGTTCGCGTTGGACCAACACCGCCTGGCTGACATCACTCAACACATCTGTCCAGTCCTTCTCACCATTGCTGGTAACCACGTTGAGAGACTCCAGTTTTTCATCACCAGATCCCCTCTTGTCCCAGTAGTCCTGGGCAGGCCTTGGCTCGCGCTGCATGAGCCCCACATCGCCTGGTCCTCCGGTACCATCAGGGGGTGGAGCTCCGCCTGTCATGCCCAGTGTCTTCAGGCGGCGTCCTGTCCCTCGCCCCGGAGCCCCCTTTGTGAGCTGCCTCCGGACCTCTCGACTATACCCCCCGAGTACCACGACCTCGAGGAGGTTTTCAGTAAGTCCCGGGCTCAGGCCCTTCCGCCTCACCGGCCTTACGACTGTGCCATCGACCTCCGCTCAGGGGCTCCCCTTCCCGGCAGCCGCCTCTACAGTCTGACCGTCCCTGAGAAGGCAGCGATGGATCGATATATCTCTGAGTCCTTGGAAGCAGGCCTCATTCGGCCTTCCTCCTCCCCTGTGGCGGCCGGTTTCTTCTTTGTTGGGAAGAAGGACGGAGACCTTCGACCCTGCATCGACTATCGCCAGCTCAACGAGATCACCATTAAGAACAAGTACCCTCTTCTTCTCATGAACTCCACCTTCGAGCCTCTCACCCAGGCTACCGTCTTTACCAAGCTGGACCTCCGGAGTGCCTACCATCTGGTCCGTATCCGAGAGGGCGATGAGTGGAAGACCGCCTTCAAGACTCCCAGGGGCCACTGCGAGTACCTGGTAATGCCGTTCGGCCTCACCAACTCTCCGGCGGTATTCCAGGCGCTCATGAACGACGTCCTTCGTGACATGCTGGAGGAGTTTGTGGTGGTATACCTAGACGACATCCTCATCTTCTCCAAGACCCTCGAGGAACACATCCAGCATGTCCGCCGTGTGCTGGAGCGCCTCCTCCACAATCGGCTCATCGTCAAGGCAGAGAAGTGCCGATTTCACTCCGACTCCGTCGATTACCTGGGCTTCATTGTGGAGAGAGGCTTGACCCGAGCTGACCCTCGCAAGATCCGGGCCGTGGAGGAGTGGCCGGAACCCACCTCTCGGAAGGAGTTACAGAGCTTCCTCGGGTTCGCCAACTTCTACCGAAGATTCATCCGGAACTACAGCCAGGTGGCGGAACCACTTACCAGGCTAACCTCTCCCGCCCTGCCGTTCGACTGGTCCCCAGCGGCGTGTGCTGCGTTCCGCTCCCTCAAGAAGAGGTTCACTACAACCCCAGTCTTGCTCCATCCAGACCCCAAGAGACAGTTCATCGTAGAGGTGGACGCCTCGGATACCGGACTAGGGGCTATCTTATCTCAGCGGTCGGCAACGGACCAGAAGGTACATCCGTGCGCCTTCTACTCACGTCGTTTCCTCCCTGCCGAGAGGAACTATGACATCGGCAATCGGGAGCTGCTGGCGGTTGTGGCTGCCTTGGAGGAGTGGCGTCATTGGCTAGATGGGGCCGAGGAGCCATTCACCATTTGGACAAACCACAAGAACTTGACGTACATCCGTGCTTCCAAGTGCCTCAACGGCCGGCAGGCAAGATGGGCCAGCTTCCTCAGTCGGTTCGACTTCTCGCTGACGTTTCGCCCTGGTTCCCGCAACACGAAGGCCGACTCCCTGTCCCGGTTACACTCCAAGGGGGCTCCAACCACTGAGGACCCGACTCCCATCCTCCCAGAGGCCAGGGTGGTGGGAGTGGTCACCTTGGGCATCGAGGGGGTGGTAAGGCGTGCCCTACGCTTCCATCGCGCTCCAGGCAATGTACCGGTTCATCGCCTCTTCGTCCCCGACTCAGTCCGGTCCCGGGTCCTCCAGTGGGGCCATACCAGCCGGTTCGCCTGCCACCCAGGCGTTCATCGCACGTTCTCCTTCCTGGCTCGTCGATTCTGGTGGCCCACCATGAGGAACGACGTTAAGGAGTACGTACTGGCCTGCGCGGTCTGCGCCCGCAGCAAGGCCTCCCACCAGGCGCCCTCCGGGCTATTGCAGCCGCTTCCCATTCCGAGCCGCCCTTGGTCCCATGTGGCGTTGGACTTCATCACGGGACTTCCTTCTTCCCAGGGGAACACGTGCCTACTGACCGTGGTGGATCGGTTCAGCAAGGGGGTTCACCTCGTGGCCCTTCCCAAGCTTCCCTCGGTGGCCGAGACGGCGGACCTCCTGACACGCCACGTGTTCCGCCTCCATGGGTTTCCCCAGGATGTCGTCTCGGACCGGGGGCCCCAGTTCACTTCCCAGGTATGGCGGGCTTTTTGCAAGGGATTGGGGGCAACGGTCAGTCTTTCCTCTGGTTATCATCCCCAGACTAACGGACAAACGGAGAGGATGAACCAGAGCGTGGAGTCTGCTCTTCGGTGTGTGGCTGCCGAGAAACCCGCTTCTTGGAGCCGTTTCCTTCCCTGGGTCGAGTACTCCATCAACTCCATGGTCAGTTCCGCCACCGGCCTCTCACCTTTTGAAATATCCCTGGGCTACCAACCCCCTCTTTTCCCTGCACAGGAGTCGGAAGTGGCAGTTCCCTCCGTACAGGAGCATCTCGACCGGTGCCGTCGGGTCTGGGAGATCGCCAGGACTGCGCTGCTCCGGTCATCGGAGCGCGCTAGTCGTGGGGCTGACCGGCACCGGGTCCCTGCGCCGACGTACCACCCTGGGCAGAGGGTGTGGCTGTCCGCTAAGGACCTTCCGCTTCGGTCCTCGGCCAAGAAGCTTAACCCCCGGTTCGTCGGTCTTTTTGAGGTTCTGAAGGTGCTCGGTCCGGCGGCGGTGAGTCTTAAGTTTCCTGCGTCCATGCGCATTCACCCCGTTTTCCATTTGTCCCGGGTTAAGCCTGTCTCTCTCAGTCCCCTGATGCCTCCTGCTCCGGACCCGCCTCCTCCCGAGATGGTGGACGGACACCCCCAGTGGCAGGTCCGCCGGTTGATGGCCGTTCGACGGCGGGGTCGGGGGTTCCAGTACCTGGTGGACTGGGAGGGATACGGCCCGGAGGAACGGAGCTGGGTCTCCCGCCAGATCATCATGGACCCCGGCCTGATCACCGACTTCCATCGTGCCCATCCGGACGAGCCGGGTCGGGCTGGTCGCCGGGTGGCTCCCCGTGGAGGGGGGGGTACTGTGAGGATTGGTTCGTTCCCCGCCACACGCTCCTTTAAGGTACTGTGTTGATTGGTGCATTCCCCGCCACACGCCTCTGGAGCGAGTACCAATTCCAGCACGCACCTGTCATAGTTTGTGATTAGCGCCCCAGAGGCTTCTTATACTGGGACCTTCTTTCAATCGATGTCGGGTCGTTTTGAATACTACTGCTTCTGCCTGCTTTCCCCCCGTTGTTGTGCCTCGTCTACTTTCCCTCCAGGACATCTCTGGATTGCCGCTGGTGAATACCTTGTTCCTCCTTTTGGAGCTGCGCCTCGTTGCCCGCTTTACGTGTTTGCGCTTTGGTGAGTTGGAACCAAACCCTTTTTGGATTATCTGTTTTTGTGTGTTTGGATAACACTGAAGAGTATCGTTTTTGTTTGCACTGGACTCAGCTAAATTGTGTGTTTAAGATAAACACTGAAGAGTATCGTTTTTGTTTGCACTGGACTCAGCTAAATTGTGTGTTTTGGATAACACTGAAGAGTATCGTTTTTGTTTGTACTGGACTCAGCTAAATTGTGTGTTTTGGATAAACACTGAAGAAGTACCATTTTGTTTTGTTCTGGACTCAGCTAAGGGAGGACGGAACTGCTCTGCCTCTGTGTACTGTTGGACTGTTGTTGATCTCTCTCTCTCTCTCCGTTTCCACCTCGAGTTGAAGCTTGGAGTATCTGCAGAGCCGCAACGGCGTCAACGCCGATTCCCCACCTCTAACACAAAGAGGATCTGCAGAGCCGCAGATAACTCTGCTGAAGGCAGTCTCCTTTTTTGTTGTTCAGAACTGTTACTTGACTCTTTTTGACTCTGTAAATAAATACGCCCTAGTATTTGGCTAACTCTGAACTACCTGTCTGTGCCGTGCTGTTGAGGTCGGTTTCAAACCCTAACACAGAGGCACTGAAAGAGGATTTCACCCATCTAATGAACACACTAGATTAGACAAATATCAAGATGTATCCATCGGTGAACCAATTGCATGCTTTCGCAGAGGACAAGAAGCCTTCCATCGACTCCTTCAGACATTAAGCACCCCCACAGCCCAAATGGAATGATAATATATATATATATATATATATTTTTTTTTATTAATAGTCGACTATTGGCTAATTTTGGCGACTACAAATCGACTATACAAATCCTTAGTCGGGGACAGCCCTAACCTACAGTATGTGATGAAAGGGATATGCATCTCAGTCACACTCATGCCTGCGTGTTTCACCAATGCGGAGTCGACACACGTACTGTATGCCTGTCAGTCAGTAAGGGACATGCGCTATTGTAGGCCGGGGAAAAAAGTGAATTTCTGCAAGGTTGTGGAAACTTCCTGTTGGCTACTTATCCATAACTTTAATCTAACTCATCCATAACTTTACTCTGTCACTTTCTCTCTCTCTCCCTCTCTCTCTCTCTCTCTCTCTCTCTCTCTCTCTCTCTCTCTCTCTCTCTCTCTCTCTCTCTCTCTCTCTCTCTCTCTCTCTCTCTCTCTCTCTCTCTTTCTGTCACTGTTTCTACTTTGAGTTTGACCCATATAGGTTTGCATAAAAAAATAAACATTTTCTACTTTGAATACATTTTTCTTTTTAATAAAATGTTTGCCAGACCAAGCAACTCTAACCAGAATGTCCTTTGTGTGTGTGTGTGTGTGTGTGTGTGTGTGTGTGTGTGTGTGTGTGTGTGTGTGTGTGTGTGTGTGTGTGTGTGTGTGTGTGTGCGTGCGTGCATGTGTGCGTGGTGCGTGCGTGTGTGTGTGTGTTTCTTTAAGCACTTCAATGCCCTCTGTCTGTCTCTCTGCGCTCCTCAATCTCGTGGCCTCGTCTCCGTCCCCTGGCAGCGGGGAGGGCAGATGGAGGTCCACTCTGGGAGGCCCCGGGGGTCGAGGCTGGCACACAGCTGGGCACCCAGGCTGCCTCCCTGGGCTCCTGTTGGCATGGTAGTCAGAGCAGCACAACGGGGGGGGTTTGGAAGGACTATGTGTGGGGGGAGTCGACAACGATGCTTCTCTCTCTCTCTCTACTCTGTCAGAAATAGCCCTGTCACAAGAATTCGCTACACACTTTTTTCCCTCTCAGGCATCTGCAGTACTACGCACATAATCACTCCTGTGTGTTGTTGTCCCCCGTGGCCAGGGAGCGGACTGGAGACTGGAGGATGCTGCTGAGGTCACCAAGTACACCGAGGCAAGAGCGCCGAGGCGAGGCAGGCGAGTACACACACACAGAGACTCTGCGGATATTATGCAGTTTTAGGGGAAGTTGTATCCACTGCAACTTCAGCGTTTCAGGATGTGACCAGTATCTGAATGTAATGTATGTTTACTGTACATGTCTACTCGACATGTTAAAAGAGCAGCTTAGCAAGGGTTTTTATCTTGTTTTTAACCTGTTAAGCTGTAGCCCTATTTTCAGAAATTTCGCCTAAAGGTACTGTGGTATATTCTAAGCACATACCTAAGGTTATTTACAGAAAGATCATAAGTGATAGAATGGTCTCCTCATCTGACTTCAAATATAGCCAGCAAGGAATAAACGTGCAGTCAAGACCACAGAGTTCTAATTCAAACTCATGTATTTATTGCCGAGAGGCCCAAAGGTGAGAATGCAGCAGTTACATACAGGGATTATTCATCATTTTACATAAGACATGATTTACAAAAGGGTTGATGAGGTTTACATAATTATAGCCCATTCACGGTGGCTCTCACATCAAAACAAGTTTGCACATAAAAGTAGTCATGTTTATCAATGGAATAGACTACTCCTTTTGCCACCACCTAGTTAAACCTGGTCTAAGATAGGCATCTTACTTTATATCACAACAAACAGTGATTATTCCATACAGTTTACTTACGTCGTGGCAATAGCAGTACAGTCTGTGGAACCGGTGGAGGCCAGAAAACCCCCTGGGGTGGGAATATCTGTCTGGACTCCTCTCTCTCATCAATACATTCTTATTTATACTCTGATTTCCCCCAATAGTAGCACATATTCTAATAATACGTTGGTCCAATTAGGTTTCTTGATTCTATATATGGAGTCTCCTCTGTTCCTTGGGTCCCAATCAGATGATCTTCTGGGGGGGGGGGGGGGGGGGGGTCCGCCCCTGTCCCTGTCCCTCCTCGGGGTGTGGCTTCTCATTTGAACAGAGGCATTTCCTATTTAAACATTTTACCAAGTCTCTAGTGTATTATGAATTACACTCTTCCAGTATTATCACAGTTTTACTCTTTTGCTTATATTTTAATACCAGATTCCCTATATAAAGTATACTGAATTAATAGTTCTAAGGTTTTAGATTCTTCAAATACCTTTTATCTACTAAGTCAGTTTCCTAAAATGATATGGTTTAGTTTCCTACAGATCTCCACTCTTGAGCGTGGGAAGCTCTACTCATCTTAGTCATATTTGTACTTAAGGCATTATTTGAACTGTGTGTTTTGTCTCTAATCTATTATGGTATGGATTCAAACAGTTTTACACATTGGTCTTGTTTCACAGAGGCATATCAGCTTCATTTAGCCTCTTGTTCTGTGGTTCAACCGTCACACCCTAGAAGGTGTTTCTTGTTCTATAGATTAGCAGTTGCTTGAGTGGGGGGTTTTGCTCCTCCAGTTACCCAACTGTCTTCAAAACTCCTTGAATGTGTCACAAACAGTTTTAGCATGAGGGGGCTTTCCTGAAGGCTCTCCCCAAAATGTCACACAACACTGAAACCTGCTACTGTTTGTTCCAAACTAATTTATACATACATGGATTTGTTATGAAATACCAGTCAAGGATACCACAAATCCTCACTTTGACAATTTATATTGTCATAAACCAGTATCTTGACTTGATTTCTATAATACTAACCATCTAGTTTAACATAATAACAAAAATCATACATTTTTAATTTTTCTCAATTTCTAAAAACAATTAAAAATAATCTAAACATCACAAATTGAATCTAAAAATCACAAATTTAAAACCCAATTTTCTTAATCTACAGGAAAGCTTGTTCCCACACTCTTTAGATGATCTGGTTGAGAGAAAACATACATTAGTATCACAATATTCACTTTACATCCATATTTTCTTCCTGCTATTTCTTTCTTAAAATAGTACAATCACATTTGCATAATTAATCAATTGGCTTTCTCATCTATCCTCCCCCCTTTATGACCACACAATGGTCATAACCTTACCACCTCGGTCTCCACAGCTCCAGTTCGGGCAGGGAAAGCAGACACCCAACGAGATTTTTTTTTTTACTATCTATTCTAGCGTCTACCTCCCTATTCTATGTGTATGTCCTTACCCTGCATTGTTTTAATCTATCCGCCCTTTGTCTGTGCCTTCTACCAAATCACACAAACATCCCTTACCCAATGCCACTACGCCGCTTCTAATCATCACATTGCACGAGCCCTTATCACGGCGTCACCCCACAAACGCTCATACCAGCTAAGCAGCTAGCCAGCATGATGTGATGGTTCAACACTCTCCAAGATCCGCGCGTTACGTGATGTTCCTACACGCGTTCGAGATCCGCACATTCATTCAGTCCGCTCAGTACTAATCTAACTCTAAACAACTTACACATGTTCAAACAACAAACTCTATTAAAAGACACAAATACATTTATACAAACAAACCAATCGAGGCGTCGATTACATATGGCGCAACACTTATAACATACAAGACCCTGGGTATGCCGACTTCCTAAAATGCATACTGACCGTCCTTCCCCATGACAGACCGTCCTCCGCCCTGAAGTTATAGAACAAACCAGTATTCCAAATTTATTCTCCGAACATCCTCTGGTGTCCACAAGCCAAAACCCCATATTTCTCCTAAACCACCGCGGCATACACAGTCTCATAGCGGCAAGCCCAGTCATATATTTAATAATAAAATTGAGACCCACTAGCCGGGTACAGTATCCCACTTTCACACAGTCCTCATACTTTTTACCTAACCCTAATCTTCTCTTCTCAAGATTTGTTACTACACTGCATTTACCACCACTGTTCATAGTACCTCACAGTCCAAATCTGTCTGCCTTTCTGTGACTATCAAAGCTTCCAGACCCTGACAACATTCCCCAAGCTAATCATCTCGCCGCCATAGTTCCTCTCGGTCCGAAATTCCCGCCTATCTAGCACTAGAACTAAACAAATAAAAATAGCCCAATTCCTATTTCCCCAGAGTCCCCTCTTATCTACGTTCTACCGCTCCTCGCCTCACTCCATCTCAAGTAATTATCTGTCCCTAAATTATGTGCTTGGATCACCTCAGCTATTACATTCACCAGTCAAGTACATGCCTAAGTAAATGGAAGATGTCTCCACTTCTACAAGGTCAATTTGCATGTTCTTGGTATCTAGGAACATCTAGGGACCTGGGGGTATGTATTCCCAGTGTCAGAAATATTGTGTCTGTTACTAGGCTTGAGTAAATTGTAATGAAAAAAAGGAGAATATAAATGATGATATTTTTTTGCATCTGTGCCGGTGAATAACACTATGTTACAATTGTGAGCAAACCGAGCTCGCTCACTGAGCTCATTCACCACCTCATTGAGATCAAGTGTACAAAAAATCTAAGCAAATGAATAAAGGGAAGATGATTAAACAGAAGAATTTGTAGATAAATGATAATCGATTTTAATTATAAATTCATATTTGACCTTGAACTTTACCTTGACCTTATTATGGCCAAATCATACATCTGGATAGGGAAAAGGCCCCTCTTTCCAATGGCAGTGTATTATTATTATATTATAAATCCAGTTAAATCTGGATTTAGTCATTTCCTCATGGTTTTACGATGAAAGAGATATAATTAGCATTTTTTCGATAAATTCTTATTTTCGGTAAATCTTACAAAACATCGGTAAAAATGAAAATATACACTTTGACTGCTGTTTTGATAGGGTTATGGTCTTTACTCTTGGAATATATATATTTTTTTTAATAAAAACATTACCTCTTAACATCCAAGGTTGTGGACGATTCACGATGCGCCATTTTGCTGACCTCTAGCGGCTCGGGTGTACATTTCTTTTAATACAATATATAGATATAATTATAGCCCTATTTGCTGCCTGTCAATTGCCCTTTCAGGTGACGAAATCCGTTCAGCGGTTCTCGAGTTACATGCCGATATGTGAGGCGTGTGCCAAAGTACACATTACCACCCCCAACCTCCGGGGGCTCTAGCTCCGTCAATCATTTGGCGATCTCGAAATCTTTTGGACAGGGTTGTAGCCAATGAGTGTGGCTTTCCAATGATATCTGATGATATGATAATTGGGGATCTAATATGGTGTCTATTGATCGATTTATGATAAAGAAAAGCAGGGTCCCCCAATTGGGGGACCTACAGGCTTAACTCATTGTGTCTTGTTTCGAGATGTTGGACGATATGACTTCCTTCAAGATATTTACTGCAAACAAGTAAGATTACCTTAAATCAAGTTTATTTGGGGCGCCCCCGTTACTGCGCTGCAGACCTATGCGGTCGACCCGGACGGATTTGCCGCATGTCCTCCCCCCATATCTTCTCCCGTTCTTCCTCTCCTCTGCTCTCTGTCGGTCATGTCTGACCAGAATAAAGCTGTAAAAATGCAAAAAAAAAAATCTTAAATCAAGTTTATTCCCCCCCCCCCCGGTTTAGTGATTATATCTTCAAACAAGTCATATTATCAAAAAAACAAGGGCAACGTCTCAAAACAAGCTAAATTATATTAACCCTTTCACTACCACTCCAAAGGGTTAACCCTTTCACTGCGACACTACAGAAGGTTAACCCTTTCACTACACACGGTTAACCTTCTGTAGTGTGGTAGTGAAAGGGTTAAGTAGGAGTGGCTGGGTAGCGCTGTGGACTAAGCACTCGCCTACCACCGCAGAGACTCTGGGATCGAATCCAGCTGTCAGCGGTACCTCCGGCTTGGTCAGTCGTCCCGTCAGTACGAACACAATTGGCAGTGTTAGCGGGTGGGAAGCTGGTGGGGTATGTGTCCTGGTCGTTGTAAACTGCGACTCCTACTGGTCGGTCGGGGCGCCTGTTCAGCAGGGAGGGGATCTGGGGGAAATAGCGTGAAGCGGCTGGCAACTCCACATGTATCGGAGGATGCATGCGGTAGTGCTACACCCTCCCCAGGCCGACAGTGGGGCAATGCGTGCAACGGCCAGGAAGGGAATTGGCATAACGGCTAAATTGGGATGGGTGAAAAATACAGAAAGCCCAGAAAGAAATTGAATCAAAATTGTATTTGACTTACAATTGCAGAGTATGTGTAATTTGGAATTTATTCCTTTGCACACCTCTCAGGAACACTGGCATTTCACCAGAGAGGTCAAAGTGCAGATTCAGCCATTTGCATCACCCGTGGAGCAGATAAGAGGGCCCCCCTTGCCCCCCTTCAGCACCTTGCTCAAGGACACTTGGACAGGAACAGGCACGTTAGCTGTCATGAGGTGTCACACCTATGACCTCTGGTTCACAGCATGACCTCTCTAACCACCTGGGCACCCTACCAATCCCACGTGGGGGTTGTAGTACATGACGTAATCTATTTTATTCCAATTTTCCCTTGTTCTCTTCGTCTATTCTTTCTTTCTTTTTTTGTTTTTTTTGTTTGTTCTAATCTCATATTTTCCAGTCCATTTAAATCTTCTCCCGTCTCTTTGTACAGCGTCCAAGGCCTTCGCCTTTTGTATGCGGGGCATTAACGGCGTCTCTTTCGACCCGCTCCCTTGAGCCACAGCAAAGAGCAAAGGATTAATATCAATTATGGACGGGTGGGAAAAGTTCCCCACCATGTACCAGATCCTTAATAGGGACATGTGTAAGTCATTACCTCAACGCTTTGAGAGAGAGAGAGAGAGAGAGAGAGAGAGAGAGAGAGAGAGAGAGAGAGAGAGAGAGAGAGAGAGAGAGAGAGAGAGAGAGAGAGAGAGAGAGAGGCGTTCAGAGTGTGTAAGAAAGTGACAATAAACGAGAGCGATAGAGCAAGGAAGAAAGAAATAAAGAAAGAACGAAAGAACAAACGGAAGAAAGAAAGAAAGAAAGAAAGAAAGAAAGAAAGAAAGAAAGAAAGAAAGAAAGAAAGAAAGAAAGAAA
>NC_140168.1:59816115-59831115 GCF_963971535.1 Notolepis coatsorum | reverse complement strand
ATTTTGGGGTATACTTTGGGGTATTTTGGGGTAGTTTCTGGTATTTTGGGGTATTTTGGGGTAGTTTCTGGTATTTTGGGGTATACTTTGGGGTATTTTGGGGTAGTTTCTGGTATTTTCTGGTATTTTGGGGTATTTTGGGGTAGTTTCTGGTATTTTGGGGTATACTTTGGGGTATTTTCTGGTATTTTCTGGTATTTTGGGGTAGTTTCTGGTATTTTGGGGTATACTTTGGGGTATTTTGGGGTAGATTCTGGTATTTTCTGGTATTTTGGGGTATTTTGGGGTAGTTTCTGGTATTTTGGGGTATACTTTGGGGTATTTTGGGGTAGTTTCTGGTATGTTCTGGTATTTTGGGGTAGTTTCTGGTATTTTGGGGTATACTTTGGGGTATTTTGGGGTAGTTTCTGGTATTTTGGGGTATTTTGGGGTAGTTTCTGGTATTTTGGGGTATACTTTGGGGTATTTTGGGGTAGTTTCTGGTATTTTGGGGTATACTTTGGGGTATTTTGGGGTAGTTTCTGGTATTTTCTGGTATTTTCTGGTATTTTGGGGTAGTTTCTGGTATTTTGGGGTATACTTTGGGGTATTTTCTGGTATTTTCTGGTATTTTGGGGTATTTTGGGGTAGTTTCTGGTATTTTCTGGTATTTTGGGGTAGTTTCTGGTATTTTGGGGTATACTTTGGGGTATTTTGGGGTAGTTTCTGGTATTTTCTGGTATTTTCTGGTATTTTGGGGTATTTTGGGGTAGTTTCTGGTATTTTGGGGTATACTTTGGGGTATTTTCTGGTATTTTCTGGTATTTTGGGGTATTTTGGGGTAGTTTCTGGTATTTTCTGGTATTTTGGGGTAGTTTCTGGTATTTTGGGGTATACTTTGGGGTATTTTGGGGTAGTTTCTGGTATTTTGGGGTATACTTTGGGGTATTTTGGGGTAGTTTCTGGTATTTTCTGGTATTTTCTGGTACTTTGGGGTGATTAGTAGGACCCCTAAGCAGATATCTGGAGAGAGAGGGGGAACTCTACTGTGTTCTGCTTTGAAAGCTGATGAGACGCTTTATGGTGACAAACCTGCTAACTTTGAAAAAAAATCTCTCAAATACACACACACACACACACACACTACTCACTCACAACACCCCTTATCCAAACATTGAAAGTACTCTGCACTATCTCTCTCGACGGCGATGATGGCTGCCTCCCCGCGGCTTATCCGCCATGTTAAAGTTAGAGGTTCTATGTAGGATTGCAAGTAACTGTCTAACTGTATTTAACTGTTTCCACTGACTACATAACTGTTTCCACTAGAGGGCGCTATAGGCGGAGCCACTAATGCTACCACCAGGTGGAGAGTATTTAAAGAGATGTCTCCTCCCCCTCTACCTCTTTCCCACCTGCCTCTCACGGAGAGGAGAACTCATGTGCTGCTGCTTTACCATGCAAATAATAAACCACGCTGATTAATAGCTGAAGGTAGAAACCATGCCTCTTGACCACATTATTGTCGCCCCATAGCCAGACTCTGTCAACAGGTTATGGGCCCAGATCACGCAGGGGCAAAATAATAAGGGTAGCAAGTTTAGCTGAAGTATAGGCTAGGTTAGCACCGGGAGTACCGCGTGGCTAGACGCTAGGCCAACAAGAACTAAAGCTACGCCTACCACCAAACAAGAGGATGGCGACCAAGGGAAGGAGCAAATGGCCCTCATTCAATGGAAAGGCAGAGGACTACGAGCTCTGGGAAGAGTGCATGTTATGCTGCATGCACGGTGTGGGACTGAAGACGACGATCTTGACGGCCCCCACGGGAGACCTGACGGCGGAAGCACAAGCCCTGGACGACAAGCGTAATGCAGACGCATACTGTGAGTTAGCACCACTGCTCGACGACACAAGCTTGGGGCTGATATTCCGCGACACGAGAGACAAAGGCCAAGAAAGCCTGGGGGTGTTGAGAGAACATTACATCGGGCAAGGAAGACTCCGAGTCGTGGCTCTCTACATAACACTAACAGCACTGAAGAAGGGGCACACCGAGACTGTGACCGAATACGTCATCAGAGCTGAGCAGATCATGACGGCATTGAAGAGTGCAGGAGAAGCACCAAGCGATGGGCAAATGATAGCAATGGTGACTTTGCCTTCGGGGCACGGACAGTGTGCGTCGCCAGGCCGGCGCAGCTGCAGCAGGCCCAAAGGAAGGGACTGATCGTGGACACAGGTGCGTCGTCCCACATCATCAACGACAGGAGTCGGTTCAAGAACTTTGACAAGACTTTCCACCCGGAGATAGACACAGCATGGAGCTGGCAAACGGGAAGCGCACCTACGGGTTGGCGCAAGAGAGAGGAGACGCACAGGTGTGCCTCACAGACAGTGGGGGGCGCCGGTGTACAGTGACGTTAAAGAACGCTCTCTACGTACTATCGTTCCCACAAGGACTATTCTCTGTAATAGCTGCTACTGCGAACGGTGCCAAAGTATTCTTCGATAAAGGTAAACATTTTCTTGTAGAGCCTGACGGTACACAATTTAACATAAAGATGTACCAGAGAATGTATTATCTGCAAACAGAGTATAATGACAACGACAAGTGTAATGATAATAATGATATGTGTAGCCTGACGGTCAGTCACGATATTCAGACATGGCATGAGATTATGGGTCATTGTAATTACGAAGATTTACTGAAACTGCAAGCAGTGACAGAAGGCATGCACATTGAAGGTGAAAAGCGTAGACCTGACAAAGAATGTGTAGTGTGCAAAAGGGGGAAGTTTACTCAATCGAGAAACAGAAATCCCACAGGAAAAGTAAAGGTACCACTGGCGCTAGTTAACACAGATCTAGCCGGTCCAGTAAGCAACGAGTCCATAGGAGGCTTTAGATATGTACAGTCTTTTACAGATGTGTGCACAGGGGCAGTGTTTGTTTACTTTCTCAAAGCAAAGGGTGACACACTCCAGGCCATGGAGAAATTCCTGGAAGACGTAGCCCCTTATGGTAACATAAGATGCTTGAGGTCCGACAACGGAACCGAGTTCACAAACAGAGTTCCAATCACTGTTGAGAAGGAACAAGATAAGACACGAGACATCATGTCCATATTCCCCACACCAGAACGGAGTGGCAGAGAGGGAATGGCGCACTCTTTTCGAAATGGCTAGGTGTAAGCTAGTAGACAGTAACTTACCTAAGAGTCTATGGCATTATGCGGTGCAAGAAGCCGCTTACACCAGAAACAGGTGCTTTAATAAGCACACAGGCACCACCCCGTATACAGCACTGACAGGAAAAAAGTGTAATCTAGCTAGAATCCACCAATTTGGATCAGTGTGTCATGCTTACCTGCAGGACAGAGGAAAGCTCGAGTCCAGATGTGAAAAAGGACTCTTTGTAGGGCACGACAAAGGGAGCCCCGCTTTCCTAGTTTATCATCCCGGTAAAGAGAGAGTGCAGAAACACAGGCTAGTCAAGTTTGTCACAAAGACAACATGTGAGAGCGAGACACAGACAGAGGAGCCAGAGCTGGACTCCAGAGTAAGGTGTGAAGAAACAGAGACACCTCAGCCCAGTGTACTTAGCACGGTCGTGCAGACAGACAGCCAGCAACCCCCAGAGGGCGATGACGAGGAGCACCCGAGGGTGACGTAGGGGCGACAGTGGCTCAGGAGGTAGAGCAGTCGTCTGGCAATCCGGAGGTTCCCGGTTCGATTCCAGCTCCTCCCGGGCAGCGTGTCGATGTGTCCTTGAGCAAGACACTTAACCCCTAATTGCTCCCGATGAGCAGGTTGGCACCTTGCATGGTTGCCTCCGCCGTCGGTGTGTGAATGTGTGAGTGAATGGGTCAAATGTGAGTAACAAATTGTAAAGCGCTTTGGATAAAAGCGCTATATAAAAAAGCAGCCATTTACCATTTACGTCACATGCCCCAAGCAGTGGGAGGTATCCCTCAAGGGAACACAAACCCCCAAAGTATCTGACAGACTATGCCCGGAGAGAAAGTGACGAGGATGACAGTACACTTACCACCATTGATTACTGCTACAGAGTAGTCAGTGGGGTACCTCCGACCTTTAAAGAGGCCATAGTGTCCCCTGAATCAAGTAAATGGGAGAGAGCAATGGATGAGGAGATGAGGTCCCTAGAGGACAACCACACCTTTACTCTAACCAAGTTACCAGAGGGCAGACAGACAGTGGGAGGGAAATGGGTGTATTCAATCAAGGAGGGTATTGAAGGCCACGACAAGTACAAACTAAGGTTCGTAGCGAATTGCTTAAATGCTGAAGGAGGGTACTCCATGTTTAAATACAGAGGTGGATGATTTACCATGTTCAAAATGATGTAATTATGTGGAAAAGATCCTGAAACGTTTTGACTGATGTAAAAATTTACAGAGAAGCTGTGGGTAGCCTCATTCATTTGGCAACATGTACTCGCCCTGACCTATGTTTTGTAGTGAGTAGATTGTCACAGCATTTTGCTGACCCCACAGAGGAGCACTGGATTACAGCAAAACATGTTTTTCGTTATCTCAAAGGTACAGCAGATAAACAGCTGTGTTTCAGAAAGAAGCAGCCCACAGGGGCACTATCAACTTGTGAAGCCGAATGTATGGCTCTAGCTATGACAATGCAGGAATGTGTTTATCTAGAACAACTGCTCGAAGTGATGGACACTATATGTATATATGAAGACTGTTGTTTACGAGGACAACCAGGGAACCATTGCGATTGCTAGAAACCGTGTGCCGACATAGATGTAAACATGTCGATATAAGATATCATTTCATCAGATCTGTCATCAGAGAAGAAAGAATGACACTGATTTATTGTCCAATGGACGACATGGTAGCAGACACTATGAGGAAACTTGTTTCCAAATTGAAATTGAAGAGATTTGCAGAGGTCATGTTTGGTGTGTAAATATTGACTGCCATATTCTTTTTGATGTTCTGAATTGTATTATTTTCTTTGTAAATAGTTTTTGAAGAAGTTATACAGTGTGCTATACAACCCTATGTGGGAGTGTTAAAGTTAGAGGTTCTATGTAGGATTGCAAGTAACTGTCTAACTGTATTTAACTGTTTCCACCGACTGTACATAACTGTTTCCACTAGAGGGCACTATAGGCGGAGCCACTAATGCTACCACCAGGTGGAGAGTATTTAAAGAGATGTCTCCTCCCCCTCTACCTCTTTCCCACCTGCCTCTCATGGAGAGGAGAACTCATGTGCTGCTGCTTTACCATGCAAATAATAAACCACGCTGATTAATAGCTGAAGGTAGAAACCATGCCTCTTGACCACATTATTGTCGCCCCATAGCCAGACTCTGTCAACACGCCACCACTGGGATGGAGGGCTAGAGAGAGAGAGAGAGAGAGAGAGAGAGAGAGAGAGAGAGAGAGAGAGAGAGAGAGAGAGATAGGGACTCTCTGCACGCTATAGACCACCTAAGTGACATCTATGTATATCATCAATGAGTACTTGATCCAAATGCCTTGTCTGTGGGAAAATAAATGGTGTTTCTCCTCTTCTAAGATCTGCGGCTATTGTAGCCTCTTCAAATGTTGGCATGATACTGTAATAAACATCTCTTTCCATAATGACTGGAGTGTTTGAGTTTTGAAACGAATTTGAAAATAAATATATAAATAAAAAGACAACCTTAGCCATATGTTTTATTTCTGCCCCAAACTGCGATCATTCTGGGACTTTAAATCCCTGTCCAACATCCTGGAAACAGATTTGCAAGCATATGTCCCCCGCCATTTTCTCAAGTTACATTTTCCTCTCTTATAGCACAGAGGAGGATTATTTTTGTCTGGAAATCATCTAATCCCACCATCACCATCATTCAAGGGTACTACGACTATCCTTGCACCTCATGGTACCAAAGCACCTCAAAGGCACTAAAAACCAAATTACAAACATCTCAAAACAAACTAGTCAGACTACTGCTTGACCTGACTCCTAGAACCCACCTCACCCCTGCCCACTTTGCCAACCTAGGATGGCTTAGAGTAGACAACAGAGTACAGCAACTTGCAATGGGCCTGGTCTACAAGATACACTACACGACCAAGGTACCCATGTACATGTCAAAATACTTCCCAAAGGTCAGTGAATACCAAGATCACAACACCAGAGGGAGCTCCACAAATCATGTGAAACCCAGATTCGGCTCAAACAAGGGACTAAACACGTTTCGCAATTATGCCACATCAATGTGGAACGCCCTACCCAAAGCTGTAAAGGAATGTGAATCACTACCCACTTTCAAAAACACTCTCAAAGAACACCTACGGGAGACTGCAATTCGAAACTGGCCCCTACAAATGTCCTAACCCAGTTGTACAGTAAAGACCAAGTATGGCTTTGTCAGTATTCCAATGTGCAGTGCCCCCCCCCTACCCAACCCCCCTCCCCACCTCCAATGTACAGCCCCACCCAACCCCACCCCACCTACCCAACCTCCTCCAATGTACAGTTTCTATGTCAAATGTATGTCAGTATTCCAATGTACAGTGTACAGTGTCCCCCCCCTACCCAACCCCCCCACCTCCAATGTACAGCCGCACCCAACCCCACCCCACCTACCCAACCTCCTCCAATGTACAGTTTCTATGTCAAATGTATATACACTCTTTTTCTGGATTTTTTGTATCACAAACAGTACTGTATTTGCAAATCTGGTATGGCATAAATGTATAGATGTAGCAGTACTGTCTATCTGTATGTCGTGTGTGTCAAATGATGAATTGAAAATGGGGGACCCTGATGTAAACAAGACGAAAGTATTTCTCTGGTCTGCATCCCCTTAACAATTGTATGTATTGAGCTGTACTGTACTGTACCCATTCTGCAATCTGTTAATAAACTTTTCAATCAATCAATCAAACCATCTTCCTGGTTGGTGTTCTTCACTAAGTTACAGAAGATCAGGTTTACACTCCGGAGGCTCCCCTAGGAAGTTCACCACCAGATGACAACCCCTTCTAACTCCTCTCTTCCCTCCTGAGCGTCTCTTGGTTGGGTTGATGTAGGAGGGCTATGGGGTGGGTTGATGTAGGTGGGTGCTGGGGGTGGGTTGATGTAGGTGGTGCTGGGGGTGGGTTGATGTAGGTGGTGCTGGGTGGGTTGGTGTAGGTGGTGCTGGGTGGGTTGATGTAGGTGGGTGCTGGGGGTGGGTTGATGTAGGTGGTGCTGGGTGGGTTGGTGTAGGTGGTGCTGGGGGTGGGTTGATGTAAGTGGGTGCTCGGTGAGTTGATGTAGGTGGGTGGGTGCTGGGGGTGGGTTGATGTAGGTGGGTGCTCGGTGAGTTGATGTACTGTAGGTGGGTGCTGGGGGTGGGTTGATGTAGGTGGGTGCTGGGGGTGGGTTGGTGTAGGTAGGTGCTGGGTGGGTTGATGTAGGTGGGTGCTGGGGGTGGGTTGATGTAGGTGGGTGCTGGGGGTGGGTTGGTGTAGGTGGGTGCTGGGTGGGTTGATGTAGGTGGGTGCTGGGGGTGGGTTGATGTAGGTGGGTGCTGGGGGTGGGTTGGTGTAGGTGGGTGCTGGGTGGGTTGATGTAGGTGGGTGCTGGGGTGGGTTAGCTCTATTGACAAGCTTTGTATGCATTACATATATATACAAAGCTCTATAGCGAGCCGCCGCTGATTCTGAGGGTTAAGTCAAAACTTGTCCTAAATAATTAGTGTTTTTATTTTTTATTTTATTTTTTTACTTTCTTTATTACAGGAAAACAGTAAATTAAACATTTCAGTTGTACATGTTCCGTCTTTTTCTTTTTTCTCCTTCATTCCCCCCTCCCCTCCCTCGTTCCCACCCCATCCCATCCACGGAGGTTGACATCAAACACATCTGCAATATACATGAATAAATAGATGGAAAGATTCCTTGGCATAGATGTGGCTGGGAAAGAAAAACAATAATAAAATCATTTCACATGTTATCCCTGCCCCTTCCTTCCTATGTTATCTTTCCTGTTAATGCTTGAATATTTTGATCTTCTGCACTTATGTTCCCCGTCCCTCCCTCCCTCCCCCATTTACCCACCCCCCCTCCCCGGGATCTCATTCACATACATACCAAGACAGGGAGGGGGAGGGTGACGGGGAGGGGGGGGGGGGGGAACAATACACAATACAACAATAGGAATAAAATAGTAATAAAATATAGGAAAGTTTAGTTAAAGGTGTAAAGCTCTATTCTTTCTCAGTTTCTTCATCGATGTGTTGCAAAAAATGGTTGCCAGGTCGCATGGAATGCTTTTAGGGAGCCCTTTAGAGAGAATCTGATTCATTCAAGTCTAATGCAGTGCAGTATCTCATGAATCCATCTATTGTGAGTAGGTGGAGATGGGTGTATCCATTTGAAGAGAATGAGCCTCCTAGCGAGGAGAGTGGTGAACGCCATAACTTGCTTTGCAGCCTTCGATGTGATTGTAGGGGTATTCGGAATCCCGAAAAGGGCAGTGAGCGGGTCGGGGTCTAATGTAGTACCTAGGACCTTACCCAAGGTAGGGCTGTCCCCGACTAAGGATTTGGATGGTCGACTATGTGTGAGGTTTTGTCCGCTGCCCACCCACTCGCTCTGTTCCTTTAAGGTATTTCGGTTAATTAATTGCATTCTCCTCTCCACACGCTTCTTCCTGTAGATGCCGTTTGATTGGTGCTCTCCCAACCACACGCTTCTGGAGCAATGATCAATTTCATCCCGCAGCTGTCACAGCTTGTCATTAAGCACCCCGTGGCTTTAAATACCCTGATCTCCCTAATATTGATGTTGGATCGTTCTGAAACATTCCCTGCATTTGCCTGTTCCTTCCCGTCGCTGCTTTCCCTGTTATTTTGCCTCCCAGGACTCTCGAGAAATATTCCGTTTGGAGAACCTGCTTCCCCGTTACGAAGCGGTCGCCTTGTTTGATCTGCCCGCTTTACGCGCTGCGCTCTGGTGAGTTTTTGTAAACAGTCTTTTGGATCTATCGTTTTTTGTGTGTTTGTAAAGCACTGAAGAGATCCTGTTTTTGTTCAGACTGTTCTCACCTTTTTGTCTGTTGGATTTTCACATTTGGATTACCTAATTGTTTTCACTCTGGACACTGCTCACTTGGATTTATTGTTTGGACAATTCACCTCACCAGTCACCTGTCAGTTTTCAATTGTGCGCTGAGCTAACTCGGACTCTCTCTCTCCCTCTCCGCCTCCATCCGGAGTATATGCTGGGAGGATCTGCAGAGCGGCTCAGACGTCACGGACAAATTCCACAACGTAACCTTCCGGGAGAAGCTGCAGAGCAGCAAACATTCCTCACATGCCTGTTTCCCAGTTTGTTCTGTTCACCACCAAATTCATTCTTGTTACTCAGTAAATAAACTCTGAAACAACTCTCTCTGTGCCGTTTGCGTTTGGGGTCGCTGTCAAACCTTAACATTACGATCCAACCAACATGACGACCCCAGCCGACACAGAGAGAGTCAGAACAGCATTAGCAGGCCAGATTGAGTTAACCAAGGAACACAGCCAACAGCTAGACAGGGCTGCGGCTGCAGTACAGGAACTCCGAGAGCAGGTCCTGCCTATTCAGGGGTCCCTGGGCGCTCTGGCAAGCCAGCAGTCAAGTATTCTCCTCCACCTACACACGCTGAGTGACACCGTTAACACCTTGCTTGTACCCCCACTTCCTTCAGGAGCCTTGGCCGGAGCATCACCTGCAGCCCTGGCAGGCCCCGCGCCCCCCGATCCCGCACCTCGGGAGCCCCGTCTCTCCGAACCACGGCTGTTCGACGGCAACTTCGAGGATTGTGCCACATTCATCATGCAATGTGAGTTGGTTTTTCGTCATCAACCCAGTCGTTTCACTTCAAGGGGAGCCCAAGTGGCCTATATGACTAACTTGCTCTCAGGCCGGGCAGCCCAGTGGGTCACTTCCTCCTGGGCAATGGAGGCAGACTTCTGTTTCTCCTACCCAGACTTCGTGGCTGAGCTCCGCAGGGTGTTCCACCATCCAGCCCGTGGTCTGGACCCTGGAGCCCGGTTGGGTACCTTCCGGCAGGGCAGCGGCGGGGTTACCGAGTACGTGCTGGAGTTCAGACTGGCGGCTACGGAGAGCGGTTGGAACGACCAAGCACTTCGTCTTACCTTCATGAGGGGGCTCAACAACGCAGTCAGGGACCAGCTCGCGACCCGTGAGGAACCTGAGTCCCTCGAGGACCTGTTCAGCCTCGCCATTCGCATCGACGGATGCCTCCAGGAGAGAAGACGTGAGAGAACCCGACAGGGACCTCCTGAGGTACTCCGGACCCCCCGTACTCGTGACGGTACTGCTGGTCGCCCTGCTCCCAACACGACTGGTGGTTTTTTTCCCTCCCGTTCGGTACCCGAGGAGGAACCCATGCAGCTGGGACGTTCTCATCTGAGCCAAGCTGAACGGGAGGCGAGGTTCAGGTCCGGCCTTTGCCTCTACTGCGGTCGGGAGGGACACCGAATCGCCAACTGCCCCACCCGGCCAAAAGACCAGGCTCGCCGGGACCCCGGGAGATCCTGGTGAGCCGTTTTTCTCATTCCCAGAGCCGTGCACCACCTGGCCATCTGATGAGCGTCACCCTGGCCTGGGCGGACCAACGGGCCACGGTGGAGGCACTCATTGACTCGGGGGCAGACGAGAGTTTCCTCGACTTCGAGTATGCTACCCGGGCCAACATTCCACTTGAGGACCTAGTGAGGCCATTGGAGATATTCGCATTGGACCAACACCGCCTGGCTGACATCTCTCAACGCACCTGCCCTGTCCTGCTGACCATTGCTGGTAACCACGTTGAGAGACTCCAGTTCCTTATCACCAGATCCCCTCTTGTCCCAGTAGTCCTGGGCCGGCCCTGGCTCGCGCTGCACGAGCCCCACATCGCCTGGTCCTCCGGTACCATCAAGGGCTGGAGCTCCTCCTGTCATGCCCAGTGTCTTCAGGCGGCGTCCTGTCCCCCGCCCCGGAGATCCGTTGGTGAGCCGCCTCCGGACCTTTCGACCATACCCCCCGAGTACCACGACCTCATGGAGGTTTTCAGTAAGTCCAGGGCTCAGGCCCTTCCACCCCACCGGCCTTACGACTGTGCCATCGACCTCCGCTCAGGGGCTCCCCTTCCCGGCAGCCGCCTCTACAGTCTGACCGTTCCGGAGAAGGCGGCGATGGATCAATACATCTCTGAGTCCTTGGAAGCAGGACTCATTCGGCCTTCCTCCTCCCCTGTGGCGGCCGGTTTCTTCTTTGTTGGGAAGAAGGACGGGGACCTTCGACCCTGCATCGACTATCGCCAGCTCAACGAGATCACCATTAAGAACAAGTATCCTCTACCTCTCATGAACTCCACTTTCGAGCCTCTCACCCAGGCTACCGTCTTTACCAAGCTGGACCTCCGGAGTGCCTACCATCTAGTCCGTATCCGTGAGGGCGATGAATGGAAGACCGCCTTCAAGACTCCCAGGGGCCACTACGAGTACCTGGTGATGCCGTTCGGCCTCACCAACGCTCCGGCGGTATTCCAGGCGCTCATGAACGACGTCCTTCGTGACATGCTGGAGGAGTTTGTGGTAGTGTACCTGGACGACATCCTCATCTTCTCCAAGACCCTCGAGGAACACATCCAGCATGTCCGCCGTGTGCTGGAGCGCCTCCTCCACAATCGGCTCTTCGTCAAGGCGGAGAAGTGCCGATTCCACTCCGACTCCGTCGATTACCTGGGCTTCATCGTGGAGAAGGGCTTGACCCGAGCTGATCCTCGCAAGATCCAGGCAGTGGAGGAATGGCCTGAACCCACCTCTCGGAAGGAGTTACAGAGCTTCCTCGGGTTCGCCAACTTCTACCGAAGGTTCATCCGGAACTACAGTCAAGTGGCGGAACCGCTTACCAGACTGACCTCTCCCGCCCTGCCATTCGACTGGTCCCCAGCGGCGTGTGCTGCGTTCCGCTCCCTCAAGAAGAGGTTCACTTCCGCCACGATCTTGCTCCATCCGGACCCCAAGAGACAGTTCATCGTTGAGGTGGACGCCTCGGATACTGGACTGGGAGCTATCTTATCCCAGCGATCGGCAACGGACCAGAAGGTACATCCGTGCGCCTTCTACTCGCGTCGGTTCCTCCCTGCCGAGAGGAACTATGACATCGGCAATCGGGAGCTGCTGGCGGTCGTGGCTGCCTTGGAGGAGTGGCGTCATTGGCTAGAGGGGGCCGAGGAGCCGTTTACCATTTGGACGGACCACAAGAACCTGACGTACATCCGTGCTTCCAAGCGCCTCAACGGCCGGCAGGCAAGATGGGCCAGCTTCCTCAGTCGGTTCGACTTCTCGCTGACGTTTCGCCCTGGTTCCCGCAACACGAAGGCCGACTCCCTGTCCCGGTTACACTCCAAGGGGGCTCCAACCACTGAGGACCCGACTCCCATCCTCCCGGAGGCCAGGGTGGTAGGAGTCGTCACCTTGGGCATCGAGGGGGTGGTAAGGCGTGCCCTACGCTTCCATCGCGCTCCAGGCAATGTACCGGTTCATCGTCTCTTCGTCCCCGACTCAGTCCGGTCCCGGGTCCTCCAGTGGGGCCATACCAGCCGGTTCGCCTGCCACCCGGGCGTTCATCGCACGTTCTCCTTCCTGGCTCGTCGATTCTGGTGGCCCACCATGAGGAACGACGTCAAGGAGTTCGTACTGGCCTGCGCGGTCTGCGCCCGCAGCAAGGCCTCCCACCAGGCACCCTCCGGGCTGTTACAGCCACTTCCCATTCCGAGCCGTCCTTGGTCACATGTGGCGCTGGACTTCGTCACAGGTCTTCCCTCCTCCCAGGGGAACACGTGCCTTCTGACCGTGGTGGATCGGTTCAGCAAGGGGGTTCACCTCGTGGCCCTTCCCAAGCTTCCCTCGGCGGCCGAGACGGCGGACCTCCTGACACACAACGTGTTTCGCCTCCATGGTTTTCCCCAGGACATCGTCTCGGACCGGGGGCCCCAGTTCACTTCCCAGGTATGGCGGGCTTTTTGCAAGGGATTGGGGGCGACGGTCAGTCTTTCCTCTGGTTATCATCCCCAGCTTAACGGACAAACGGAGAGGATGAACCAGAGCGTGGAGTCTGCTCTTCGGTGTGTGGCTGCCGAGAGACCAGCTTCTTGGAGCCGTTTCCTTCCCTGGGTCGAGTACTCCATCAACTCCATGGTCAGTTCCGCCACCGGCCTCTCACCCTTTGAGGTATCCCTGGGCTACCAACCCCCTCTTTTCCCTGCACAGGAGACGGAGGTGGCAGTTCCCTCCGTGCAGGACCACCTCGACCGGTGCCGTCGGGTCTGGGAGATTGCCAGGACCGCGCTGCTTCGGTCATCAGAGCGCGCCTGTCGTGGGGCTGACCGGCGCCGGGTTCCTGCGCCGACGTACCACCCTGGGCAGAGGGTGTGGCTTTCCGCGAGGGACCTCCCGCTTCGGTCCTCGGCCAAGAAACTTAACCCCCGGTTCGTCGGACCTTTCGAGGTTCTGAAGGTACTCAGTCCGGCGGCGGTGCGTCTTAAGCTTCCTGCGTCCATGCACATTCACCCCGTTTTCCATGTGTCCCGGGTTAAGCCTGTCTCTCTCAGTCCCCTGATGCCTCCTGCTCCGGATCCACCTCCTCCCAAGATGGTGGACGGTCACCCCCAGTGGCAGGTCCGCCGGTTGATGGGCGTTTCGACGGCGGGGTCGGGGGTTCCAGTACCTGGTGGACTGGGAGGGTTACGGCCCGGAGGAACGGAGCTGGGTCTCCCGCCAGCTCATCGTGGATCCCGGCCTGATCACGGACTTCCATCGTGCCCATCCGGGCGAGCCGGGTCGGCCTGGTCGCCGGGTGGCTCCCGTGGAGGGGGGGGTACTGTGAGGTTTTGTCCGCTGCCCACCCACTCGCTCTGTTCCTTTAAGGTATTTCGGTTAATTAATTGCATTCTCCTCTCCACACGCTTCTTCCTGTAGATGCCGTTTGATTGGTGCTCTCCCAACCACACGCTTCTGGAGCAATGATCAATTTCATCCCGCAGCTGTCACAGCTTGTCATTAAGCACCCCGTGGCTTTAAATACCCTGATCTCCCTAATATTGATGTTGGATCGTTCTGAAACATTCCCTGCATTTGCCTGTTCCTTCCCGTCGCTGCTTTCCCTGTTCTTTTGCCTCCCAGGACTCTCGAGAAATATTCCGTTTGGAGAACCTGCTTCCCCGTTACGAAGCGGTCGCCTTGTTTGATCTGCCCGCTTTACGCGCTGCGCTCTGGTGAGTTTTTGTAAACAGTCTTTTGGATCTATCGTTTTTTGTGTGTTTGTAAAGCACTGAAGAGATCCTGTTTTTGTTCAGACTGTTCTCACCTTTTTGTCTGTTGGATTTTCACATTTGGATTACCTAATTGTTTTCACTCTGGACACTGCTCACTGTGTGTTTCACACCGAAGATCTGTCACTTGGATTTATTGTTTGGACAATTCACCTCACCAGTCACCTGTCAGTTTTCAATTGTGCGCTGAGCTAACTCGGACTCTCTCTCTCCCTCTCCGCCTCCATCCGGAGTATATGCTGGGAGGATCTGCAGAGCGGCTCAGACGTCACGGACAAATTCCACAACGTAACCTTCCGGGAGAAGCTGCAGAGCAGCAAACATTCCTCACATGCCTGTTTCCCAGTTTGTTCTGTTCACCACCAAATTCATTCGTGTTACTCAGTAAATAAACACGCCCTTGATTTTGGCTAACTCTGAAACAACTCTCTCTGTGCCGTTTGCGTTTGGGGTCGCTGTCAAACCTTAACACTATGATTGGTCAAAATTATATATATATAAAAAAAGTATCATTCCATTTGGGCTGTGGGGGGTGCTTAATGTCTGAAGGAGTCGACTGAAGGCTTCTTGTCCTCTGCAAAAGCATGCAATTGGTCCACTGATGGATACATCTTATTTTTTTATATTTGTCTAGTCTAGTGTGTTCATTAGATGGGTGAAATCCTCTT
>NC_140168.1:59762031-59815915 GCF_963971535.1 Notolepis coatsorum | reverse complement strand
TTACTTGTTGATTGTGCATTATTTCCTTCATATCACATCAGTCCTTCATTCACTATTTGATATGTAATATGAAGGGAATATGAATTAATATTAAAATACTTATTTTGTTAACCCATATCATTCCTTTCATTAATACTGAGAAGAAGATAATGAATGCATGAGTGATGTGGTACACAATGTTACCTTGTTTTATAAGATATTGTGTCAACTATCTTCTTCAATTTGAATCAGTCTCTGCCCTGCAGCTGTAGCAGGTTTCTAGATGTGTTCAAACTGTCTTCTCTGTTCTGTGTGATGTGTTCTAACT
Source organism: Notolepis coatsorum (assembly GCF_963971535.1). Taxonomy (NCBI): domain Eukaryota; kingdom Metazoa; phylum Chordata; class Actinopteri; order Aulopiformes; family Paralepididae; genus Notolepis; species Notolepis coatsorum. The sequence continues at coordinate 59,815,608 of NC_140168.1, read as the reverse complement.
TACTTTGTCTTCTCTGTTCTGTTCTGTGTTCAAACTGTCTTCTCTGTTCTGTGTGATGTGTTCTAACTTACTTTGTCTTCTCTGTTCTGCTCTGTGTTCAAACTGTCTTCTCTGTTCTGTGTGATGTGTTCTAACTTACTTTGTCTTCTCTGTTCTGTGTTCAAACTGTCTTCTCTGTTCTGTGTGATGTGTTCTAACTTACTTTGTCTTCTCTGTTCTGTTCTGTGTTCAAACTGTCTTCTATGTTTTGTGTGATGTGCTCTAACTTACTTTGTCTTCTCTGTTTTGTGTTCAAACTGTCTTCTCTGTTCTGTGTGATGTGTTCTAACTTACTCTGTCTTCTCTGTTCTCCAGGAGTCCAAGCTGAGACAAGATCAACTGACTCAGAGACTGGAGGCACTGCTGGAGCCTCTGGACCTATTGAAACTGGTGAATGAAACATTAATTATAAATGAATGTATCCTGATGTAGGTGGAGAGGCTCTAGTGGTGGGTTTAGATATTTGGCATGTCTCTGTCTGCTAAATGAAATTAGCCCTATCTGCCTGATCCAAAAGAATCAGTATTATTTATAACAGCTTGTAATTTTACTAATATAAAATGTTCTCTAGCAGATGGTATTGTTATTGGTATTCTGCTTTTCATAGATTATCTCTAGCCTAAATAACTGCAGAGATAGATCCTTGTTGATTGTACATTATTTCCTTCATATCACATCAGTCCTTCATTCACTATTTGATATGTAATATGAAGGGAATATGAATTAATATTAAAATACTTATTTTGTTAACCCATATCATTCCTTTCATTAATACTGAGAAGAAGATAATGAATGCATGAGTGATGTGGTGCACAATGTTACCTTGTTTTATAAGATATTGTGTCAACTATCTTCTTCAATTTGAATCAGTCTCTGCCCTGCAGCTGTAGCAGGTTTCTAGATGTGTTCAAACTGTCTTCTATGTTCTGTGTGATGTGTTCTAACTTACTTTGTCTTCTCTGTTCTGCTCTGTGTTCAAACTGTCTTCTCTGTTCTGTGTGATGTGTTCTAACTTACTTTGTCTTCTCTGTTCTGCTCTGTGTTCAAACTGTCTTCTATGTTCTGTGTGGTGTGTTCTAACTTACTTTGTCTTCTCTGTTCTGCTCTGTGTTCAAACTGTCTTCTCTGTTCTGTGTGATGTGTTCTAACTTACTTTGTCTTCTCTGTTCTGTGTTCAAACTGTCTTCTCTGTTCTGTGTGATGTGTTCTAACTTACTCTGTCTTCTCTGTTCTCCAGGAGTCCATGCTGAGACGAGATCAACTGACTCAGAGACTGGAGGCACTGCTGGAGCCTCTGGACCTATTGAAACTGGTGAATGAAACATTAATTATAAATGAATTTATCCTGATGTAGAGGGAGAGGCTCTAGTGGTGGGTTTTGATATTTGTCATGTCTCTGTCTGCTAAATTAAATTAGCCCTATCTGCCTGATCCAAAATAATCAGTATTATTTATAACAGCTTGTAATTTTACTAATATAAAATGTTCTCTAGCAGATGGTATTGTTATTGGTATTCTGCTTTTCATAGATTATCTCTAGCCTAAATAACTGCAGAGATAGATCCTTGTTGATTGTACATTATTTCCTTCATATCACATCAGTCCTTCATTCACTATTTGATATGTAATATGAAGGGAATATGAATTAATATTAAAATACTTATTTTGTTAACCCATATCATTCCTTTCATTAATACTGAGAAGAAGATAATGAATGCATGAGTGATGTGGTGCACAATGTTACCTTGTTTTATAAGATATTGTGTCAACTATCTTCTTCAATTTGAATCAGTCTCTGCCCTGCAGCTGTAGCAGGTTTCTAGATGTGTTCAAACTGTCTTCTATGTTCTGTGTGATGTGTTCTAACTTACTTTGTCTTCTCTGTTCTGCTCTGTGTTCAAACTGTCTTCTCTGTTCTGTGTGATGTGTTCTAACTTACTTTGTCTTCTCTGTTCTGCTCTGTGTTCAAACTGTCTTCTATGTTCTGTGTGGTGTGTTCTAACTTACTTTGTCTTCTCTGTTCTGCTCTGTGTTCAAACTGTCTTCTCTGTTCTGTGTGATGTGTTCTAACTTACTTTGTCTTCTCTGTTCTGTGTTCAAACTGTCTTCTCTGTTCTGTGTGATGTGTTCTAACTTACTCTGTCTTCTCTGTTCTCCAGGAGTCCATGCTGAGACGAGATCAACTGACTCAGAGACTGGAGGCACTGCTGGAGCCTCTGGACCTATTGAAACTGGTGAATGAAACATTAATTATAAATGAATTTATCCTGATGTAGAGGGAGAGGCTCTAGTGGTGGGTTTTGATATTTGTCATGTCTCTGTCTGCTAAATTAAATTAGCCCTATCTGCCTGATCCAAAATAATCAGTATTATTTATAACAGCTTGTAATTTTACTAATATAAAATGTTCTCTAGCAGATGGTATTGTTATTGGTATTCTGCTTTTCATAGATTATCTCTAGCCTAAATAACTGCAGAGATAGATCCTTGTTGATTGTACATTATTTCCTTCATATCACATCAGTCCTTCATTCACTATTTGATATGTAATATGAAGGGAATATGAATTAATATTAAAATGCTTATTTTGTTAACCCATATCATTCCTTTCATTAATACTGAGAAGAAGATAATGAATGCATGAGTGATGTGGTGCACAATGTTACCTTGTTTTATAAGATATTGTGTCAACTATCTTCTTCAATTTGAATCAGTCTCTGCCCTGCAGCTGTAGCAGGTTTCTAGATGTGTTCAAACGGTCTTCTCTGTTCTGTGTGATGTGTTCTAACTTACTTTGTCTTATCTGTTCTGCTCTATGTTCCAACTGTCTTCTCTGTTCTGTGTGGTGTGTTCTAACTTACTTTGTCTTCTCTGTTCTGCTCTATGTTCCAACTGTCTTCTCTGTTCTGTGTGATGTGTTCTAACTTACTCTGTCTTCTCTGTTCTGTGTTCAAACTGTCTTCTCTGTTCTGTGTGATGTGTTCTAACTTACTCTGTCTTCTCTGTTCTCCAGGAGTCCATGCTGAGACGAGATCAACTGACTCAGAGACTGGAGGCACTGCTGGAGCCTCTGGACCTATTGAAACTGGTGAATGAAACATTAATTATAAATGAATTGATCCTGATGTAGAGGGAGAGGCTCTAGTGGTGGGTTTAGATATTTGTAATGTCTCTGTCTGCTAAATGAAATTAGCCCTATCTGCCTGATCCAAAATAATCAGTATTATTTATAACAGCTTGTAATTTTACTAATATAAAATGTTCTCTTGTAGATGGCATTGTTGTTGGCATTCTGCTTTTCATAGATTGTCTCTAGCCTAAATAACTGCAGAGATAGATCCTTGTTGATAGTGCATGTTGACAGAATTGGCTATGGGGCGACAATAATATGTTCATGAGGCATGGTTTCTATCTTTAGCCTTTAATCGGCGTGGTTTATTATTTACATTGCACAACAGCAGCACATGAGATCTTCTCTCCGTGAGAGGTAGATGGGAAGAGACAGAGGGGGAGTTAACCAACTCCTTTTGTACCTCGTACCTGGCAGCAGCATTTACAGCTCCGCCTATAGCGCCCTCCAGTGGAAACAGTTATGCACAGTTAGACAGTTACTCAGTTACTTGCAATCCTATATATAACCTCTAACTTTAACAGTGCATTATTTCCTTCATATCACAACACTCCTTCATTCACTATTTGATATGTAATATGAAGGGAATATTCATTCATATTAGAATACTTATTTAGTTAACTCATATCATTCCTTTCATTAACACTGAGAAGAAGATAATGAATGCATGAGTGATGTGGTGCACAATGTTACCTTGTTTTATAAGATATTGTGTCAACTATCTTCTTCAATTTGAATCAGTCTCTGGCAGAGTCTCTGCCCTGCAGCTGTAGCAGGTTTCTAGATGTGTTCAAACGGTCTTCTCTGTTCTGTGTGGTGTGTTCTAACTTACTTTGTCTTCTCTGTTCTGTTCTGTGTTCAAACTGTCTTCTATGTTCTGTGTGGTGTGTTCTAACTTACTTTGTCTTCTCTGTTCTGTTCTGTGTTCAAACTGTCTTCTCTGTTCTGTGTGGTGTGTTCTAACTTACTTTGTCTTCTCTGTTCTGTTCTGTGTTCAAACTGTCTTCTATGTTCTGTGTGGTGTGTTCTAACTTACTTTGTCTTCTCTGTTCTGTTCTGTGTTCAAACGGTCTTCTCTGTTCTGTGTGATGTGTTCTAACTTACTTTGTCTTCTCTGTTCTGCTCTATGTTCAAACTGTCTTCTATGTTCTGTGTGATGTGTTCTAACTTACTTTGTCTTCTCTGTTCTGCTCTGTGTTCAAACTGTCTTCTCTGTTCTGTTCTGTGTTCAAACTGTCTTCACTGTTCTGTGTGGTGTGTTCTAACTTACTCTGTCTTCTCTGTTCTGTGTTCAAACTGTCTTCTCTGTTCTGTGTGGTGTGTTCTAACTTACTTTGTCTTCTCTGTTCTCCAGGAGTCCAAGCTGAGACAAGATCAACTGACTCAGAGACTGGAGGCACTGCTGGAGCCTCTGGACCTATTGAAACAGGTGAATGAAACATTAATTATAAATGAATTGATCCTGATGTAGAGGGAGAGGCTCTAGTGGTGGGTTTAGATATTTGTAACGTCTCTGTCTGCTAAATGAAATTAGCCCTATCTGCCTGATCCAAAAGAATCAGTATTATTTATAACAGCTTGTAATTTTACTAATATAAAATGTTCTCTTGCAGATGGCATTGTTGTTGGCATTCTGCTTTTCATAGATTGTCTCTGGCCTAAATAACTGCAGAGATAGATCCTTGTTGATAGTGCATGTTGACAGAATTGGCTATGGGGCGACAATAATATGTTCATGAGGCATGGTTTCTATCTTTAGCCTTTAATCGGCATGGTTTATTATTTACATTGCACAACAGCAGCACATGAGATCTTCTCTCCGTGAGAGGTAGATGGGAAGAGACAGAGGGGGAGTTAACCAACTCCTTTTGTACCTCGTACCTGGCAGCAGCATTTACAGCTCCGCCTATAGCGCCCTCCAGTGGAAACAGTTATGCACAGTTAGACAGTTACTCAGTTACTTGCAATCCTATATATAACCTCTAACTTTAACAGTGCATTATTTCCTTCATATCACAACACTCCTTCATTCACTATTTGATATGTAATATGAAGGGAATATTCATTCATATTAGAATACTTATTTAGTTAACCCATATCATTCCTTTCATTAACACTGAGAAGAAGATAATGAATGCATGAGTGATGTGGTGCACAATGTTACCTTGTTTTATAAGATATTGTGTCAACTATCTTCTTCAATTTGAATCAGTCTCTGCCCTGCAGCTGTAGCAGGTTTCTAGATGTGTTCCAACTGTCTTCTCTGTTCTGTGTGGTGTGTTCTAACTTACTTTGTCTTCTCTGTTCTGTTCTGTGTTCAAACTGTCTTCTATGTTTTGTGTGATGTGCTCTAACTTACTTTGTCTTCTCTGTTTTGTGTTCAAACTGTCTTCTCTGTTCTGTGTGATGTGTTCTAACTTACTCTGTCTTCTCTGTTCTCCAGGAGTCCAAGCTGAGACAAGATCAACTGACTCAGAGACTGGAGGCACTGCTGGAGCCTCTGGACATATTGAAACTGGTGAATGAAACATTAATTTGAATGAATTTATCCTGATGTAGAGGGAGAGGCTCTAGTGGTGGGTTTAGATATTTGTAATTTCTCTGTCTGCTAAATGAAATTGCCCCTACTGCCTGATCCAAAATAATCAGTTTTACAACAGCTTGTAATTTTAAGATAATACATGTATGTTACAACAAAAACTATTGTTTTGATGGTGGAAACATTAGTAGTAGGAAAACGTGTTTACCATTGTTTACTTTAGAACACATACAGTAGTTATATAGATGCATGTTCCAGTTGTCAACGACTTGTAGATGGCATTGTTGTTGGTATTCTGCTTTTCATATGATTATCTCTAGCCTAAATAACTGCAGAGATAGATCCTTGTTGATTGTGCATTATTTCCTTCATATCACATCAGTCCTTCATTCACTATTTGATATGTAATATGAAGGGAATATGAATTAATATTAAAATACTTATTTTGTTAACCCATATCATTCCTTTCATTAATACTGAGAAGAAGATAATGAATGCATGAGTGATGTGGTACACAATGTTACCTTGTTTTATAAGATATTGTGTCAACTATCTTCTTCAATTTGAATCAGTCTCTGCCCTGCAGCTGTAGCAGGTTTCTAGATGTGTTCAAACTGTCTTCTCTGTTCTGTGTGATGTGTTCTAACTTACTTTGTCTTCTCTGTTCTGTTCTGTGTTCAAACTGTCTTCTCTGTTCTGTGTGATGTGTTCTAACTTACTTTGTCTTCTCTGTTCTGCTCTGTGTTCAAACTGTCTTCTCTGTTCTGTGTGATGTGTTCTAACTTACTTTGTCTTCTCTGTTCTGTGTTCAAACTGTCTTCTCTGTTCTGTGTGATGTGTTCTAACTTACTTTGTCTTCTCTGTTCTGTTCTGTGTTCAAACTGTCTTCTATGTTTTGTGTGATGTGCTCTAACTTACTTTGTCTTCTCTGTTTTGTGTTCAAACTGTCTTCTCTGTTCTGTGTGATGTGTTCTAACTTACTCTGTCTTCTCTGTTCTCCAGGAGTCCAAGCTGAGACAAGATCAACTGACTCAGAGACTGGAGGCACTGCTGGAGCCTCTGGACCTATTGAAACTGGTGAATGAAACATTAATTATAAATGAATGTATCCTGATGTAGGTGGAGAGGCTCTAGTGGTGGGTTTAGATATTTGGCATGTCTCTGTCTGCTAAATGAAATTAGCCCTATCTGCCTGATCCAAAAGAATCAGTATTATTTATAACAGCTTGTAATTTTACTAATATAAAATGTTCTCTAGCAGATGGTATTGTTATTGGTATTCTGCTTTTCATAGATTATCTCTAGCCTAAATAACTGCAGAGATAGATCCTTGTTGATTGTACATTATTTCCTTCATATCACATCAGTCCTTCATTCACTATTTGATATGTAATATGAAGGGAATATGAATTAATATTAAAATACTTATTTTGTTAACCCATATCATTCCTTTCATTAATACTGAGAAGAAGATAATGAATGCATGAGTGATGTGGTGCACAATGTTACCTTGTTTTATAAGATATTGTGTCAACTATCTTCTTCAATTTGAATCAGTCTCTGCCCTGCAGCTGTAGCAGGTTTCTAGATGTGTTCAAACTGTCTTCTATGTTCTGTGTGATGTGTTCTAACTTACTTTGTCTTCTCTGTTCTGCTCTGTGTTCAAACTGTCTTCTCTGTTCTGTGTGATGTGTTCTAACTTACTTTGTCTTCTCTGTTCTGCTCTGTGTTCAAACTGTCTTCTATGTTCTGTGTGGTGTGTTCTAACTTACTTTGTCTTCTCTGTTCTGCTCTGTGTTCAAACTGTCTTCTCTGTTCTGTGTGATGTGTTCTAACTTACTTTGTCTTCTCTGTTCTGTGTTCAAACTGTCTTCTCTGTTCTGTGTGATGTGTTCTAACTTACTCTGTCTTCTCTGTTCTCCAGGAGTCCATGCTGAGACGAGATCAACTGACTCAGAGACTGGAGGCACTGCTGGAGCCTCTGGACCTATTGAAACTGGTGAATGAAACATTAATTATAAATGAATTTATCCTGATGTAGAGGGAGAGGCTCTAGTGGTGGGTTTTGATATTTGTCATGTCTCTGTCTGCTAAATTAAATTAGCCCTATCTGCCTGATCCAAAATAATCAGTATTATTTATAACAGCTTGTAATTTTACTAATATAAAATGTTCTCTAGCAGATGGTATTGTTATTGGTATTCTGCTTTTCATAGATTATCTCTAGCCTAAATAACTGCAGAGATAGATCCTTGTTGATTGTACATTATTTCCTTCATATCACATCAGTCCTTCATTCACTATTTGATATGTAATATGAAGGGAATATGAATTAATATTAAAATGCTTATTTTGTTAACCCATATCATTCCTTTCATTAATACTGAGAAGAAGATAATGAATGCATGAGTGATGTGGTGCACAATGTTACCTTGTTTTATAAGATATTGTGTCAACTATCTTCTTCAATTTGAATCAGTCTCTGCCCTGCAGCTGTAGCAGGTTTCTAGATGTGTTCAAACGGTCTTCTCTGTTCTGTGTGATGTGTTCTAACTTACTTTGTCTTATCTGTTCTGCTCTATGTTCCAACTGTCTTCTCTGTTCTGTGTGGTGTGTTCTAACTTACTTTGTCTTCTCTGTTCTGCTCTATGTTCCAACTGTCTTCTCTGTTCTGTGTGGTGTGTTCTAACTTACTTTGTCTTCTCTGTTCTGTTCTGTGTTCAAACTGTCTTCTCTGTTCTGTGTGATGTGTTCTAACTTACTCTGTCTTCTCTGTTCTGTGTTCAAACTGTCTTCTCTGTTCTGTGTGATGTGTTCTAACTTACTCTGTCTTCTCTGTTCTCCAGGAGTCCATGCTGAGACGAGATCAACTGACTCAGAGACTGGAGGCACTGCTGGAGCCTCTGGACCTATTGAAACTGGTGAATGAAACATTAATTATAAATGAATTGATCCTGATGTAGAGGGAGAGGCTCTAGTGGTGGGTTTAGATATTTGTAATGTCTCTGTCTGCTAAATGAAATTAGCCCTATCTGCCTGATCCAAAATAATCAGTATTATTTATAACAGCTTGTAATTTTACTAATATAAAATGTTCTCTTGTAGATGGCATTGTTGTTGGCATTCTGCTTTTCATAGATTGTCTCTAGCCTAAATAACTGCAGAGATAGATCCTTGTTGATAGTGCATGTTGACAGAATTGGCTATGGGGCGACAATAATATGTTCATGAGGCATGGTTTCTATCTTTAGCCTTTAATCGGCGTGGTTTATTATTTACATTGCACAACAGCAGCACATGAGATCTTCTCTCCGTGAGAGGTAGATGGGAAGAGACAGAGGGGGAGTTAACCAACTCCTTTTGTACCTCGTACCTGGCAGCAGCATTTACAGCTCCGCCTATAGCGCCCTCCAGTGGAAACAGTTATGCACAGTTAGACAGTTACTCAGTTACTTGCAATCCTATATATAACCTCTAACTTTAACAGTGCATTATTTCCTTCATATCACAACACTCCTTCATTCACTATTTGATATGTAATATGAAGGGAATATTCATTCATATTAGAATACTTATTTAGTTAACCCATATCATTCCTTTCATTAACACTGAGAAGAAGATAATGAATGCATGAGTGATGTGGTGCACAATGTTACCTTGTTTTATAAGATATTGTGTCAACTATCTTCTTCAATTTGAATCAGTCTCTGGCAGAGTCTCTGCCCTGCAGCTGTAGCAGGTTTCTAGATGTGTTCAAACGGTCTTCTCTGTTCTGTGTGGTGTGTTCTAACTTACTTTGTCTTCTCTGTTCTGTTCTGTGTTCAAACTGTCTTCTATGTTCTGTGTGGTGTGTTCTAACTTACTTTGTCTTCTCTGTTCTGTTCTGTGTTCAAACTGTCTTCTCTGTTCTGTGTGGTGTGTTCTAACTTACTTTGTCTTCTCTGTTCTGTTCTGTGTTCAAACTGTCTTCTATGTTCTGTGTGGTGTGTTCTAACTTACTTTGTCTTCTCTGTTCTGTTCTGTGTTCAAACGGTCTTCTCTGTTCTGTGTGATGTGTTCTAACTTACTTTGTCTTCTCTGTTCTGCTCTATGTTCAAACTGTCTTCTATGTTCTGTGTGATGTGTTCTAACTTACTTTGTCTTCTCTGTTCTGCTCTGTGTTCAAACTGTCTTCTCTGTTCTGTTCTGTGTTCAAACTGTCTTCACTGTTCTGTGTGGTGTGTTCTAACTTACTCTGTCTTCTCTGTTCTGTGTTCAAACTGTCTTCTCTGTTCTGTGTGGTGTGTTCTAACTTACTTTGTCTTCTCTGTTCTCCAGGAGTCCAAGCTGAGACAAGATCAACTGACTCAGAGACTGGAGGCACTGCTGGAGCCTCTGGACCTATTGAAACAGGTGAATGAAACATTAATTATAAATGAATTGATCCTGATGTAGAGGGAGAGGCTCTAGTGGTGGGTTTAGATATTTGTAACGTCTCTGTCTGCTAAATGAAATTAGCCCTATCTGCCTGATCCAAAAGAATCAGTATTATTTATAACAGCTTGTAATTTTACTAATATAAAATGTTCTCTTGCAGATGGCATTGTTGTTGGCATTCTGCTTTTCATAGATTGTCTCTGGCCTAAATAACTGCAGAGATAGATCCTTGTTGATAGTGCATGTTGACAGAATTGGCTATGGGGCGACAATAATATGTTCATGAGGCATGGTTTCTATCTTTAGCCTTTAATCGGCATGGTTTATTATTTACATTGCACAACAGCAGCACATGAGATCTTCTCTCCGTGAGAGGTAGATGGGAAGAGACAGAGGGGGAGTTAACCAACTCCTTTTGTACCTCGTACCTGGCAGCAGCATTTACAGCTCCGCCTATAGCGCCCTCCAGTGGAAACAGTTATGCACAGTTAGACAGTTACTCAGTTACTTGCAATCCTATATATAACCTCTAACTTTAACAGTGCATTATTTCCTTCATATCACAACACTCCTTCATTCACTATTTGATATGTAATATGAAGGGAATATTCATTCATATTAGAATACTTATTTAGTTAACCCATATCATTCCTTTCATTAACACTGAGAAGAAGATAATGAATGCATGAGTGATGTGGTGCACAATGTTACCTTGTTTTATAAGATATTGTGTCAACTATCTTCTTCAATTTGAATCAGTCTCTGCCCTGCAGCTGTAGCAGGTTTCTAGATGTGTTCCAACTGTCTTCTCTGTTCTGTGTGGTGTGTTCTAACTTACTTTGTCTTCTCTGTTCTGTTCTGTGTTCAAACTGTCTTCTATGTTTTGTGTGATGTGCTCTAACTTACTTTGTCTTCTCTGTTTTGTGTTCAAACTGTCTTCTCTGTTCTGTGTGATGTGTTCTAACTTACTCTGTCTTCTCTGTTCTCCAGGAGTCCAAGCTGAGACAAGATCAACTGACTCAGAGACTGGAGGCACTGCTGGAGCCTCTGGACATATTGAAACTGGTGAATGAAACATTAATTTGAATGAATTTATCCTGATGTAGAGGGAGAGGCTCTAGTGGTGGGTTTAGATATTTGTAATTTCTCTGTCTGCTAAATGAAATTGCCCCTACTGCCTGATCCAAAATAATCAGTTTTACAACAGCTTGTAATTTTAAGATAATACATGTATGTTACAACAAAAACTATTGTTTTGATGGTGGAAACATTAGTAGTAGGAAAACGTGTTTACCATTGTTTACTTTAGAACACATACAGTAGTTATATAGATGCATGTTCCAGTTGTCAACGACTTGTAGATGGCATTGTTGTTGGTATTCTGCTTTTCATATGATTATCTCTAGCCTAAATAACTGCAGAGATAGATCCTTGTTGATTGTGCATTATTTCCTTCATATCACATCAGTCCTTCATTCACTATTTGATATGTAATATGAAGGGAATATGAATTAATATTAAAATACTTATTTTGTTAACCCATATCATTCCTTTCATTAATACTGAGAAGAAGATAATGAATGCATGAGTGATGTGGTACACAATGTTACCTTGTTTTATAAGATATTGTGTCAACTATCTTCTTCAATTTGAATCAGTCTCTGCCCTGCAGCTGTAGCAGGTTTCTAGATGTGTTCAAACTGTCTTCTCTGTTCTGTGTGATGTGTTCTAACTTACTTTGTCTTCTCTGTTCTGTTCTGTGTTCAAACTGTCTTCTCTGTTCTGTGTGATGTGTTCTAACTTACTTTGTCTTCTCTGTTCTGCTCTGTGTTCAAACTGTCTTCTCTGTTCTGTGTGATGTGTTCTAACTTACTTTGTCTTCTCTGTTCTGTGTTCAAACTGTCTTCTCTGTTCTGTGTGATGTGTTCTAACTTACTTTGTCTTCTCTGTTCTGTTCTGTGTTCAAACTGTCTTCTATGTTTTGTGTGATGTGCTCTAACTTACTTTGTCTTCTCTGTTTTGTGTTCAAACTGTCTTCTCTGTTCTGTGTGATGTGTTCTAACTTACTCTGTCTTCTCTGTTCTCCAGGAGTCCAAGCTGAGACAAGATCAACTGACTCAGAGACTGGAGGCACTGCTGGAGCCTCTGGACCTATTGAAACTGGTGAATGAAACATTAATTATAAATGAATGTATCCTGATGTAGGTGGAGAGGCTCTAGTGGTGGGTTTAGATATTTGGCATGTCTCTGTCTGCTAAATGAAATTAGCCCTATCTGCCTGATCCAAAAGAATCAGTATTATTTATAACAGCTTGTAATTTTACTAATATAAAATGTTCTCTAGCAGATGGTATTGTTATTGGTATTCTGCTTTTCATAGATTATCTCTAGCCTAAATAACTGCAGAGATAGATCCTTGTTGATTGTACATTATTTCCTTCATATCACATCAGTCCTTCATTCACTATTTGATATGTAATATGAAGGGAATATGAATTAATATTAAAATACTTATTTTGTTAACCCATATCATTCCTTTCATTAATACTGAGAAGAAGATAATGAATGCATGAGTGATGTGGTGCACAATGTTACCTTGTTTTATAAGATATTGTGTCAACTATCTTCTTCAATTTGAATCAGTCTCTGCCCTGCAGCTGTAGCAGGTTTCTAGATGTGTTCAAACTGTCTTCTATGTTCTGTGTGATGTGTTCTAACTTACTTTGTCTTCTCTGTTCTGCTCTGTGTTCAAACTGTCTTCTCTGTTCTGTGTGATGTGTTCTAACTTACTTTGTCTTCTCTGTTCTGCTCTGTGTTCAAACTGTCTTCTATGTTCTGTGTGGTGTGTTCTAACTTACTTTGTCTTCTCTGTTCTGCTCTGTGTTCAAACTGTCTTCTCTGTTCTGTGTGATGTGTTCTAACTTACTTTGTCTTCTCTGTTCTGTGTTCAAACTGTCTTCTCTGTTCTGTGTGATGTGTTCTAACTTACTCTGTCTTCTCTGTTCTCCAGGAGTCCATGCTGAGACGAGATCAACTGACTCAGAGACTGGAGGCACTGCTGGAGCCTCTGGACCTATTGAAACTGGTGAATGAAACATTAATTATAAATGAATTTATCCTGATGTAGAGGGAGAGGCTCTAGTGGTGGGTTTTGATATTTGTCATGTCTCTGTCTGCTAAATTAAATTAGCCCTATCTGCCTGATCCAAAATAATCAGTATTATTTATAACAGCTTGTAATTTTACTAATATAAAATGTTCTCTAGCAGATGGTATTGTTATTGGTATTCTGCTTTTCATAGATTATCTCTAGCCTAAATAACTGCAGAGATAGATCCTTGTTGATTGTACATTATTTCCTTCATATCACATCAGTCCTTCATTCACTATTTGATATGTAATATGAAGGGAATATGAATTAATATTAAAATGCTTATTTTGTTAACCCATATCATTCCTTTCATTAATACTGAGAAGAAGATAATGAATGCATGAGTGATGTGGTGCACAATGTTACCTTGTTTTATAAGATATTGTGTCAACTATCTTCTTCAATTTGAATCAGTCTCTGCCCTGCAGCTGTAGCAGGTTTCTAGATGTGTTCAAACGGTCTTCTCTGTTCTGTGTGATGTGTTCTAACTTACTTTGTCTTATCTGTTCTGCTCTATGTTCCAACTGTCTTCTCTGTTCTGTGTGGTGTGTTCTAACTTACTTTGTCTTCTCTGTTCTGCTCTATGTTCCAACTGTCTTCTCTGTTCTGTGTGATGTGTTCTAACTTACTCTGTCTTCTCTGTTCTGTGTTCAAACTGTCTTCTCTGTTCTGTGTGATGTGTTCTAACTTACTCTGTCTTCTCTGTTCTCCAGGAGTCCATGCTGAGACGAGATCAACTGACTCAGAGACTGGAGGCACTGCTGGAGCCTCTGGACCTATTGAAACTGGTGAATGAAACATTAATTATAAATGAATTGATCCTGATGTAGAGGGAGAGGCTCTAGTGGTGGGTTTAGATATTTGTAATGTCTCTGTCTGCTAAATGAAATTAGCCCTATCTGCCTGATCCAAAATAATCAGTATTATTTATAACAGCTTGTAATTTTACTAATATAAAATGTTCTCTTGTAGATGGCATTGTTGTTGGCATTCTGCTTTTCATAGATTGTCTCTAGCCTAAATAACTGCAGAGATAGATCCTTGTTGATAGTGCATGTTGACAGAATTGGCTATGGGGCGACAATAATATGTTCATGAGGCATGGTTTCTATCTTTAGCCTTTAATCGGCGTGGTTTATTATTTACATTGCACAACAGCAGCACATGAGATCTTCTCTCCGTGAGAGGTAGATGGGAAGAGACAGAGGGGGAGTTAACCAACTCCTTTTGTACCTCGTACCTGGCAGCAGCATTTACAGCTCCGCCTATAGCGCCCTCCAGTGGAAACAGTTATGCACAGTTAGACAGTTACTCAGTTACTTGCAATCCTATATATAACCTCTAACTTTAACAGTGCATTATTTCCTTCATATCACAACACTCCTTCATTCACTATTTGATATGTAATATGAAGGGAATATTCATTCATATTAGAATACTTATTTAGTTAACCCATATCATTCCTTTCATTAACACTGAGAAGAAGATAATGAATGCATGAGTGATGTGGTGCACAATGTTACCTTGTTTTATAAGATATTGTGTCAACTATCTTCTTCAATTTGAATCAGTCTCTGGCAGAGTCTCTGCCCTGCAGCTGTAGCAGGTTTCTAGATGTGTTCAAACGGTCTTCTCTGTTCTGTGTGGTGTGTTCTAACTTACTTTGTCTTCTCTGTTCTGTTCTGTGTTCAAACTGTCTTCTATGTTCTGTGTGGTGTGTTCTAACTTACTTTGTCTTCTCTGTTCTGTTCTGTGTTCAAACTGTCTTCTCTGTTCTGTGTGGTGTGTTCTAACTTACTTTGTCTTCTCTGTTCTGTTCTGTGTTCAAACTGTCTTCTATGTTCTGTGTGGTGTGTTCTAACTTACTTTGTCTTCTCTGTTCTGTTCTGTGTTCAAACGGTCTTCTCTGTTCTGTGTGATGTGTTCTAACTTACTTTGTCTTCTCTGTTCTGCTCTATGTTCAAACTGTCTTCTATGTTCTGTGTGATGTGTTCTAACTTACTTTGTCTTCTCTGTTCTGCTCTGTGTTCAAACTGTCTTCTCTGTTCTGTTCTGTGTTCAAACTGTCTTCACTGTTCTGTGTGGTGTGTTCTAACTTACTCTGTCTTCTCTGTTCTGTGTTCAAACTGTCTTCTCTGTTCTGTGTGGTGTGTTCTAACTTACTTTGTCTTCTCTGTTCTCCAGGAGTCCAAGCTGAGACAAGATCAACTGACTCAGAGACTGGAGGCACTGCTGGAGCCTCTGGACCTATTGAAACAGGTGAATGAAACATTAATTATAAATGAATTGATCCTGATGTAGAGGGAGAGGCTCTAGTGGTGGGTTTAGATATTTGTAACGTCTCTGTCTGCTAAATGAAATTAGCCCTATCTGCCTGATCCAAAAGAATCAGTATTATTTATAACAGCTTGTAATTTTACTAATATAAAATGTTCTCTTGCAGATGGCATTGTTGTTGGCATTCTGCTTTTCATAGATTGTCTCTGGCCTAAATAACTGCAGAGATAGATCCTTGTTGATAGTGCATGTTGACAGAATTGGCTATGGGGCGACAATAATATGTTCATGAGGCATGGTTTCTATCTTTAGCCTTTAATCGGCGTGGTTTATTATTTACATTGCACAACAGCAGCACATGAGATCTTCTCTCCGTGAGAGGTAGATGGGAAGAGACAGAGGGGGAGTTAACCAACTCCTTTTGTACCTCGTACCTGGCAGCAGCATTTACAGCTCCGCCTATAGCGCCCTCCAGTGGAAACAGTTATGCACAGTTAGACAGTTACTCAGTTACTTGCAATCCTATATATAACCTCTAACTTTAACAGTGCATTATTTCCTTCATATCACAACACTCCTTCATTCACTATTTGATATGTAATATGAAGGGAATATTCATTCATATTAGAATACTTATTTAGTTAACCCATATCATTCCTTTCATTAACACTGAGAAGAAGATAATGAATGCATGAGTGATGTGGTGTACAATGTTACCTTGTTTTATAATATATTGTGTCAACTATCTTCTTCAATTTGAATCAGTCTCTGGCAGAGTCTCTGCCCTGCAGCTGTAGCAGGTTTCTAGATGTGTTCAAACGGTCTTCTCTGTTCTGTGTGGTGTGTTCTAACTTACTTTGTCTTCTCTGTTCTGTTCTGTGTTCAAACTGTCTTCTATGTTCTGTGTGGTGTGTTCTAACTTACTTTGTCTTCTCTGTTCTGTTCTGTGTTCAAACTGTCTTCTCTGTTCTGTGTGGTGTGTTCTAACTTACTTTGTCTTCTCTGTTCTGTTCTGTGTTCAAACTGTCTTCTATGTTCTGTGTGGTGTGTTCTAACTTACTTTGTCTTCTCTGTTCTGTTCTGTGTTCAAACGGTCTTCTCTGTTCTGTGTGATGTGTTCTAACTTACTTTGTCTTCTCTGTTCTGCTCTATGTTCAAACTGTCTTCTATGTTCTGTGTGATGTGTTCTAACTTACTTTGTCTTCTCTGTTCTGCTCTGTGTTCAAACTGTCTTCTCTGTTCTGTTCTGTGTTCAAACTGTCTTCACTGTTCTGTGTGGTGTGTTCTAACTTACTCTGTCTTCTCTGTTCTGTGCTCAAACTGTCTTCTCTGTTCTGTGTGGTGTGTTCTAACTTACTTTGTCTTCTCTGTTCTCCAGGAGTCCAAGCTGAGACAAGATCAACTGACTCAGAGACTGGAGGCACTGCTGGAGCCTCTGGACCTATTGAAACAGGTGAATGAAACATTAATTATAAATGAATTGATCCTGATGTAGAGGGAGAGGCTCTAGTGGTGGGTTTAGATATTTGTAACGTCTCTGTCTGCTAAATGAAATTAGCCCTATCTGCCTGATCCAAAAGAATCAGTATTATTTATAACAGCTTGTAATTTTACTAATATAAAATGTTCTCTTGCAGATGGCATTGTTGTTGGCATTCTGCTTTTCATAGATTGTCTCTGGCCTAAATAACTGCAGAGATAGATCCTTGTTGATAGTGCATGTTGACAGAATTGGCTATGGGGCGACAATAATATGTTCATGAGGCATGGTTTCTATCTTTAGCCTTTAATCGGCATGGTTTATTATTTACATTGCACAACAGCAGCACATGAGATCTTCTCTCCGTGAGAGGTAGATGGGAAGAGACAGAGGGGGAGTTAACCAACTCCTTTTGTACCTCGTACCTGGCAGCAGCATTTACAGCTCCGCCTATAGCGCCCTCCAGTGGAAACAGTTATGCACAGTTAGACAGTTACTCAGTTACTTGCAATCCTGTATATAACCTCTAACTTTAACAGTGCATTATTTCCTTCATATCACAACACTCCTTCATTCACTATTTGATATGTAATATGAAGGGAATATTCATTCATATTAGAATACTTATTTAGTTAACCCATATCATTCCTTTCATTAACACTGAGAAGAAGATAATGAATGCATGAGTGATGTGGTGCACAATGTTACCTTGTTTTATAAGATATTGTGTCAACTATCTTCTTCAATTTGAATCAGTCTCTGCCCTGCAGCTGTAGCAGGTTTCTAGATGTGTTCCAACTGTCTTCTCTGTTCTGTGTGGTGTGTTCTAACTTACTTTGTCTTCTCTGTTCTGTTCTGTGTTCAAACTGTCTTCTATGTTTTGTGTGATGTGCTCTAACTTACTTTGTCTTCTCTGTTTTGTGTTCAAACTGTCTTCTCTGTTCTGTGTGATGTGTTCTAACTTACTCTGTCTTCTCTGTTCTCCAGGAGTCCAAGCTGAGACAAGATCAACTGACTCAGAGACTGGAGGCACTGCTGGAGCCTCTGGACATATTGAAACTGGTGAATGAAACATTAATTTGAATGAATTTATCCTGATGTAGAGGGAGAGGCTCTAGTGGTGGGTTTAGATATTTGTAATTTCTCTGTCTGCTAAATGAAATTGCCCCTACTGCCTGATCCAAAATAATCAGTTTTACAACAGCTTGTAATTTTAAGATAATACATGTATGTTACAACAAAAACTATTGTTTTGATGGTGGAAACATTAGTAGTAGGAAAACGTGTTTACCATTGTTTACTTTAGAACACATACAGTAGTTATATAGATGCATGTTCCAGTTGTCAACGACTTGTAGATGGCATTGTTGTTGGTATTCTGCTTTTCATATGATTATCTCTAGCCTAAATAACTGCAGAGATAGATCCTTGTTGATTGTGCATTATTTCCTTCATATCACATCAGTCCTTCATTCACTATTTGATATGTAATATGAAGGGAATATGAATTAATATTAAAATACTTATTTTGTTAACCCATATCATTCCTTTCATTAATACTGAGAAGAAGATAATGAATGCATGAGTGATGTGGTACACAATGTTACCTTGTTTTATAAGATATTGTGTCAACTATCTTCTTCAATTTGAATCAGTCTCTGCCCTGCAGCTGTAGCAGGTTTCTAGATGTGTTCAAACTGTCTTCTCTGTTCTGTGTGATGTGTTCTAACTTACTTTGTCTTCTCTGTTCTGTTCTGTGTTCAAACTGTCTTCTCTGTTCTGTGTGATGTGTTCTAACTTACTTTGTCTTCTCTGTTCTGCTCTGTGTTCAAACTGTCTTCTCTGTTCTGTGTGATGTGTTCTAACTTACTTTGTCTTCTCTGTTCTGTGTTCAAACTGTCTTCTCTGTTCTGTGTGATGTGTTCTAACTTACTTTGTCTTCTCTGTTCTGTTCTGTGTTCAAACTGTCTTCTATGTTTTGTGTGATGTGCTCTAACTTACTTTGTCTTCTCTGTTTTGTGTTCAAACTGTCTTCTCTGTTCTGTGTGATGTGTTCTAACTTACTCTGTCTTCTCTGTTCTCCAGGAGTCCAAGCTGAGACAAGATCAACTGACTCAGAGACTGGAGGCACTGCTGGAGCCTCTGGACCTATTGAAACTGGTGAATGAAACATTAATTATAAATGAATGTATCCTGATGTAGGTGGAGAGGCTCTAGTGGTGGGTTTAGATATTTGGCATGTCTCTGTCTGCTAAATGAAATTAGCCCTATCTGCCTGATCCAAAAGAATCAGTATTATTTATAACAGCTTGTAATTTTACTAATATAAAATGTTCTCTAGCAGATGGTATTGTTATTGGTATTCTGCTTTTCATAGATTATCTCTAGCCTAAATAACTGCAGAGATAGATCCTTGTTGATTGTACATTATTTCCTTCATATCACATCAGTCCTTCATTCACTATTTGATATGTAATATGAAGGGAATATGAATTAATATTAAAATACTTATTTTGTTAACCCATATCATTCCTTTCATTAATACTGAGAAGAAGATAATGAATGCATGAGTGATGTGGTGCACAATGTTACCTTGTTTTATAAGATATTGTGTCAACTATCTTCTTCAATTTGAATCAGTCTCTGCCCTGCAGCTGTAGCAGGTTTCTAGATGTGTTCAAACTGTCTTCTATGTTCTGTGTGATGTGTTCTAACTTACTTTGTCTTCTCTGTTCTGCTCTGTGTTCAAACTGTCTTCTCTGTTCTGTGTGATGTGTTCTAACTTACTTTGTCTTCTCTGTTCTGCTCTGTGTTCAAACTGTCTTCTATGTTCTGTGTGGTGTGTTCTAACTTACTTTGTCTTCTCTGTTCTGCTCTGTGTTCAAACTGTCTTCTCTGTTCTGTGTGATGTGTTCTAACTTACTTTGTCTTCTCTGTTCTGTGTTCAAACTGTCTTCTCTGTTCTGTGTGATGTGTTCTAACTTACTCTGTCTTCTCTGTTCTCCAGGAGTCCATGCTGAGACGAGATCAACTGACTCAGAGACTGGAGGCACTGCTGGAGCCTCTGGACCTATTGAAACTGGTGAATGAAACATTAATTATAAATGAATTTATCCTGATGTAGAGGGAGAGGCTCTAGTGGTGGGTTTTGATATTTGTCATGTCTCTGTCTGCTAAATTAAATTAGCCCTATCTGCCTGATCCAAAATAATCAGTATTATTTATAACAGCTTGTAATTTTACTAATATAAAATGTTCTCTAGCAGATGGTATTGTTATTGGTATTCTGCTTTTCATAGATTATCTCTAGCCTAAATAACTGCAGAGATAGATCCTTGTTGATTGTACATTATTTCCTTCATATCACATCAGTCCTTCATTCACTATTTGATATGTAATATGAAGGGAATATGAATTAATATTAAAATGCTTATTTTGTTAACCCATATCATTCCTTTCATTAATACTGAGAAGAAGATAATGAATGCATGAGTGATGTGGTGCACAATGTTACCTTGTTTTATAAGATATTGTGTCAACTATCTTCTTCAATTTGAATCAGTCTCTGCCCTGCAGCTGTAGCAGGTTTCTAGATGTGTTCAAACGGTCTTCTCTGTTCTGTGTGATGTGTTCTAACTTACTTTGTCTTATCTGTTCTGCTCTATGTTCCAACTGTCTTCTCTGTTCTGTGTGGCGTGTTCTAACTTACTTTGTCTTCTCTGTTCTGCTCTATGTTCCAACTGTCTTCTCTGTTCTGTGTGATGTGTTCTAACTTACTCTGTCTTCTCTGTTCTGTGTTCAAACTGTCTTCTCTGTTCTGTGTGATGTGTTCTAACTTACTCTGTCTTCTCTGTTCTCCAGGAGTCCATGCTGAGACGAGATCAACTGACTCAGAGACTGGAGGCACTGCTGGAGCCTCTGGACCTATTGAAACTGGTGAATGAAACATTAATTATAAATGAATTGATCCTGATGTAGAGGGAGAGGCTCTAGTGGTGGGTTTAGATATTTGTAACGTCTCTGTCTGCTAAATGAAATTAGCCCTATCTGCCTGATCCAAAAGAATCAGTATTATTTATAACAGCTTGTAATTTTACTAATATAAAATGTTCTCTTGCAGATGGCATTGTTGTTGGCATTCTGCTTTTCATAGATTGTCTCTGGCCTAAATAACTGCAGAGATAGATCCTTGTTGATAGTGCATGTTGACAGAATTGGCTATGGGGCGACAATAATATGTTCATGAGGCATGGTTTCTATCTTTAGCCTTTAATCGGCATGGTTTATTATTTACATTGCACAACAGCAGCACATGAGATCTTCTCTCCGTGAGAGGTAGATGGGAAGAGACAGAGGGGGAGTTAACCAACTCCTTTTGTACCTCGTACCTGGCAGCAGCATTTACAGCTCCGCCTATAGCGCCCTCCAGTGGAAACAGTTATGCACAGTTAGACAGTTACTCAGTTACTTGCAATCCTATATATAACCTCTAACTTTAACAGTGCATTATTTCCTTCATATCACAACACTCCTTCATTCACTATTTGATATGTAATATGAAGGGAATATTCATTCATATTAGAATACTTATTTAGTTAACCCATATCATTCCTTTCATTAACACTGAGAAGAAGATAATGAATGCATGAGTGATGTGGTGCACAATGTTACCTTGTTTTATAAGATATTGTGTCAACTATCTTCTTCAATTTGAATCAGTCTCTGCCCTGCAGCTGTAGCAGGTTTCTAGATGTGTTCCAACTGTCTTCTCTGTTCTGTGTGGTGTGTTCTAACTTACTTTGTCTTCTCTGTTCTGTTCTGTGTTCAAACTGTCTTCTATGTTTTGTGTGATGTGCTCTAACTTACTTTGTCTTCTCTGTTTTGTGTTCAAACTGTCTTCTCTGTTCTGTGTGATGTGTTCTAACTTACTCTGTCTTCTCTGTTCTCCAGGAGTCCAAGCTGAGACAAGATCAACTGACTCAGAGACTGGAGGCACTGCTGGAGCCTCTGGACATATTGAAACTGGTGAATGAAACATTAATTTGAATGAATTTATCCTGATGTAGAGGGAGAGGCTCTAGTGGTGGGTTTAGATATTTGTAATTTCTCTGTCTGCTAAATGAAATTGCCCCTACTGCCTGATCCAAAATAATCAGTTTTACAACAGCTTGTAATTTTAAGATAATACATGTATGTTACAACAAAAACTATTGTTTTGATGGTGGAAACATTAGTAGTAGGAAAACGTGTTTACCATTGTTTACTTTAGAACACATACAGTAGTTATATAGATGCATGTTCCAGTTGTCAACGACTTGTAGATGGCATTGTTGTTGGTATTCTGCTTTTCATATGATTATCTCTAGCCTAAATAACTGCAGAGATAGATCCTTGTTGATTGTACATTATTTCCTTCATATCACATCAGTCCTTCATTCACTATTTGATATGTAATATGAAGGGAATATGAATTAATATTAAAATGCTTATTTTGTTAACCCATATCATTCCTTTCATTAATACTGAGAAGAAGATAATGAATGCATGAGTGATGTGGTGCACAATGTTACCTTGTTTTATAAGATATTGTGTCAACTATCTTCTTCAATTTGAATCAGTCTCTGCCCTGCAGCTGTAGCAGGTTTCTAGATGTGTTCAAACTGTCTTCTCTGTTCTGTGTGATGTGTTCTAACTTACTTTGTCTTCTCTGTTCTGCTCTGTGTTCAAACTGTCTTCTCTGTTCTGTGTGGTGTGTTCTAACTTACTTTGTCTTCTCTGTTCTGCTCTGTGTTCAAACTGTCTTCTATGTTCTGTGTGGTGTGTTCTAACTTACTTTGTCTTCTCTGTTCTGTTTTCAAACTGTCTTCTCTGTTCTGTGTGATGTGTTCTAAATTACTCTGTCTTCTCTGTTCTCCAGGAGTCCATGCTGAGACGAGATCAACTGACTCAGAGACTGGAGGCACTGCTGGAGCCTCTGGACCTATTGAAACTGGTGAATGAAACATTAATTATAAATGAATTGATCCTGATGTAGAGGGAGAGGCTCTAGTGGTGGGTTTAGATATTTGTAATGTCTCTGTCTGCTAAATGAAATTAGCCCTATCTGCCTGATCCAAAATAATCAGTATTATTTATAACGGCTTGTAATTTTACTAATATAAAATGTTCTCTTGTAGATGGCATTGTTGTTGGCATTCTGCTTTTCATAGATTGTCTCTAGCCTAAATAACTGCAGAGATAGATCCTTGTTGATAGTGCATGTTGACAGAATTGGCTATGGGGCGACAATAATATGTTCATGAGGCATGGTTTCTATCTTTAGCCTTTAATCGGCGTGGTTTATTATTTACATTGCACAACAGCAGCACATGAGATCTTCTCTCCGTGAGAAGTAGATGGGAAGAGACAGAGGGGGAGTTAACCAACTCCTTTTGTACCTCGTACCTGGCAGCAGCATTTACAGCTCCGCCTATAGCGCCCTCCAGTGGAAACAGTTATGCACAGTTAGACAGTTACTCAGTTACTTGCAATCCTATATATAACCTCTAACTTTAACAGTGCATTATTTCCTTCATATCACAACACTCCTTCATTCACTATTTGATATGTAATATGAAGGGAATATTCATTCATATTAGAATACTTATTTAGTTAACCCATATCATTCCTTTCATTAACACTGAGAAGAAGATAATGAATGCATGAGTGATGTGGTGCACAATGTTACCTTGTTTTATAAGATATTGTGTCAACTATCTTCTTCAATTTGAATCAGTCTCTGCCCTGCAGCTGTAGCAGGTTTCTAGATGTGTTCAAACGGTCTTCTCTGTTCTGTGTGGTGTGTTCTAACTTACTTTGTCTTCTCTGTTCTGTTCTGTGTTCAAACTGTCTTCTCTGTTCTGTGTGGTGTGTTCTAACTTACTTTGTCTTCTCTGTTCTGTTCTGTGTTCAAACTGTCTTCTATGTTCTGTGTGGTGTGTTCTAACTTACTTTGTCTTCTCTGTTCTGTTCTGTGTTCAAACGGTCTTCTCTGTTCTGTGTGATGTGTTCTAACTTACTTTGTCTTCTCTGTTCTGTTCTGTGTTCAAACGGTCTTCTCTGTTCTGTGTGATGTGTTCTAACTTACTTTGTCTTCTCTGTTCTGCTCTGTGTTCAAACTGTCTTCTCTGTTCTGTTCTGTGTTCAAACTGTCTTCTCTGTTCTGTGTGGTGTGTTCTAACTTACTCTGTCTTCTCTGTTCTGTGTTCAAACTGTCTTCTCTGTTCTGTGTGGTGTGTTCTAACTTACTTTGTCTTCTCTGTTCTCCAGGAGTCCAAGCTGAGACAAGATCAACTGACTCAGAGACTGGAGGCACTGCTGGAGCCTCTGGACCTATTGAAACAGGTGAATGAAACATTAATTATAAATGAATTGATCCTGATGTAGAGGGAGAGGCTCTAGTGGTGGGTTTAGATATTTGTAACGTCTCTGTCTGCTAAATGAAATTAGCCCTATCTGCCTGATCCAAAAGAATCAGTATTATTTATAACAGCTTGTAATTTTACTAATATAAAATGTTCTCTTGCAGATGGCATTGTTGTTGGCATTCTGCTTTTCATAGATTGTCTCTGGCCTAAATAACTGCAGAGATGGATCCTTGTTGATAGTGCATGTTGACAGAATTGGCTATGGGGCGACAATAATATGTTCATGAGGCATGGTTTCTATCTTTAGCCTTTAATCGGCATGGTTTATTATTTACATTGCACAACAGCAGCACATGAGATCTTCTCTCCGTGAGAGGTAGATGGGAAGAGACAGAGGGGGAGTTAACCAACTCCTTTTGTACCTCGTACCTGGCAGCAGCATTTACAGCTCCGCCTATAGCGCCCTCCAGTGGAAACAGTTATGCACAGTTAGACAGTTACTCAGTTACTTGCAATCCTATATATAACCTCTAACTTTAACAGTGCATTATTTCCTTCATATCACAACACTCCTTCATTCACTATTTGATATGTAATATGAAGGGAATATTCATTCATATTAGAATACTTATTTAGTTAACCCATATCATTCCTTTCATTAACACTGAGAAGAAGATAATGAATGCATGAGTGATGTGGTGCACAATGTTACCTTGTTTTATAAGATATTGTGTCAACTATCTTCTTCAATTTGAATCAGTCTCTGCCCTGCAGCTGTAGCAGGTTTCTAGATGTGTTCCAACTGTCTTCTCTGTTCTGTGTGGTGTGTTCTAACTTACTTTGTCTTCTCTGTTCTGTTCTGTGTTCAAACTGTCTTCTATGTTTTGTGTGATGTGCTCTAACTTACTTTGTCTTCTCTGTTTTGTGTTCAAACTGTCTTCTCTGTTCTGTGTGATGTGTTCTAACTTACTCTGTCTTCTCTGTTCTCCAGGAGTCCAAGCTGAGACAAGATCAACTGACTCAGAGACTGGAGGCACTGCTGGAGCCTCTGGACATATTGAAACTGGTGAATGAAACATTAATTTGAATGAATTTATCCTGATGTAGAGGGAGAGGCTCTAGTGGTGGGTTTAGATATTTGTAATTTCTCTGTCTGCTAAATGAAATTGCCCCTACTGCCTGATCCAAAATAATCAGTTTTACAACAGCTTGTAATTTTAAGATAATACATGTATGTTACAACAAAAACTATTGTTTTGATGGTGGAAACATTAGTAGTAGGAAAACGTGTTTACCATTGTTTACTTTAGAACACATACAGTAGTTATATAGATGCATGTTCCAGTTGTCAACGACTTGTAGATGGCATTGTTGTTGGTATTCTGCTTTTCATATGATTATCTCTAGCCTAAATAACTGCAGAGATAGATCCTTGTTGATTGTGCATTATTTCCTTCATATCACATCAGTCCTTCATTCACTATTTGATATGTAATATGAAGGGAATATGAATTAATATTAAAATACTTATTTTGTTAACCCATATCATTCCTTTCATTAATACTGAGAAGAAGATAATGAATGCATGAGTGATGTGGTACACAATGTTACCTTGTTTTATAAGATATTGTGTCAACTATCTTCTTCAATTTGAATCAGTCTCTGCCCTGCAGCTGTAGCAGGTTTCTAGATGTGTTCAAACTGTCTTCTCTGTTCTGTGTGATGTGTTCTAACTTACTTTGTCTTCTCTGTTCTGCTCTGTGTTCAAACTGTCTTCTATGTTCTGTGTGGTGTGTTCTAACTTACTTTGTCTTCTCTGTTCTGCTCTGTGTTCAAACTGTCTTCTATGTTCTGTGTGATGTGTTCTAACTTACTTTGTCTTCTCTGTTCTGTGTTCAAACTGTCTTCTCTGTTCTGTGTGATGTGTTCTAACTTACTTTGTCTTCTCTGTTCTGTGTTCAAACTGTCTTCTCTGTTCTGTGTGATGTGTTCTAACTTACTTTGTCTTCTCTGTTCTCCAGAAGTCCATGCTGAGACAAGATCAACTGACTCAGAGACTGGAGGCACTGCTGGAGCCTCTGGACCTATTGAAACTGGTGAATGAAACATTAATTATAAATAAATGTATCCTGATGTAGGTGGAGAGGCTCTAGTGGTGGGTTTTGTCATTTCTCTGTCTGCTAAATTAAATTGCCCCCATCTGACTGGTCCAAAATAATCCATTTTACAACTGCTTGTAATTTTAATACAACAAAAACTATTGTTTTAATGGTGGAAACATTAGTATTAGGAACACATTTTTTATCATTGTTTAGAACACATACAGTAGTTATATAGATGCATGTTCCAGTTGTTAAGGACAGAGCACTTGTCTGAATCTGATATCATGGCTAACAAACTAAATATTGCATACATTTTTAGGTATCAAACAGTACAAGGCCAATGCGACGGCCAAGAGTATACAGGACGAGAAGATACTTCTAAATGACGGCTACACAGAGGTCTTTCTCAACCATGGAGGAACTGGGGATGTCATCACTGACCATGAGGTCAGACAGATTGAAGCAGCATGCAGGAAACCAGAAACATCAATCAAATGTGATGAGCTATATGAGAAAGAAATCAAAACGGTCATGACAACGGGAGTGGCAGGCATTGGAAAAACATACCTTGTAAACAAGTTCCTCCTGGACTGGGCTGAAGGAAAGACAAACCAAGACATCGATCTTGTATTTCGACTCCCATTTCGAGAGTTGAATGACTCGAAGGCGAAGATTTGCTTGGTGGACCTTATCGGTAAACGTACTGAAGGTATTACAAAAGAGGTCCTCACTGAAGTTTTCACAGAATTACAGAATTCAAACAACCGAAATGTTAAAACAAACAAGTACAGAGTTCTGTTCATCTGTGATGGTCTGGATGAATGTCGTCTTGATTTAGACTTTGAAAACAAGGAGACATTTACTAATGTCACAGAGCCGACCTCAGTAGACAACCTGCTGACAAACCTCATCAAGGGGAAACTGCTTCCCTCTGCTCTCATCTGGATAACCTCCCGACCTGCAGCAGCCCATAAGATCCCTTCTGAGTATGTTGACATGGTAACCGAGGCACGAGGATTCACTGATCCACAGAAGAAGGAGTTCTTCAAGAAGAGATTCAGTGATAATGTGGAGCTGGCCAGCAGTATCATCTCACACATCAAGGCATCAAAGAGCCTCCACATCATGTGCCACATCCCAGTCTTCTGTTCGGTCTCTGCTACAGTTCTGGAGAGAATGCTGACAGACAAAAGTGACCAAGACAGAGTGCTGCCCAAGACCCTGACTGAGATGTACATCAGGTTGCTGGTGTTTCAGTCCATACGAGGGAATAAGTACGATAGAGACCAAGTACCAAGTACCACGTTCCAAGACTGGAATACAGAGCCCAGTAAGATCATTCTGTCTCTGGCGAAACTAGCTTTTGAACAGCTGGAGGAAGGCAACCTGATCTTCTATGAAAAGGACCTGAAAAAGAGTGGCATTGATGTCGAAGCAGCCTCAGTGTGGTCAGGAGTGTTCACACAGAACGTTAAAAAAGATGTGGGAGTAAAGGTGTTCAGCTTCATCCATCTGAGCATTCAGGAGTTTCTGGCTGCTCTTCATGTCTTTCTTGCATTCAACAACGAAAATGTGAATCTGCTAGAACCATCCTGGTTCTATTGGGTGCCTTTTAAACAACCCTTCTATAACTGTGCTGTGGAAAAGGCCTTACAGAGTGAGAATGGAAAGCTGGACCTTTTTCTCCGCTTCCTCCTGGGTCTCTCACTGAAGACCAATCAGATGATCATACCAGACCTGCTGACAAAGACAAGAAGCAGCTCAGAGACTAGTCAGAAGACAGTTGAGTACATCAAGAAGAAGATCAGAGAGAATCCGTCTTCAGAGAGAAGCATCAATCTGTTCCACTGTCTGAATGAGCTCAATGATCATTCTCTAGTGGAGGAGATCCAACGGTACCTGAACCAAGGAAGGTTATCCACTGACAAACTTTCCCCGGCTCAGTGGTCAGCTCTGACATTTGTGTTGCTGACATCAGAAGAGAATCTGGACGTGTTTGACCTGAAGAAATATTCTGCATCACATGAGGCTCTTTTGGGACTGCTGCCAGTGGTCAACGCCTGCAGTAAAGCTATGTAAGTGTTCCGTCTAGATAATACCTAGATAATTAAGTGTTCCGTGTAGATACTATCTAGATAATTAAGTGTTCTGTGTAGATACTATCTAGATAATTAAGTGTTCTGTATAGATAATACTCCCTTGATTAAATTAATTATTTGTCAGGGATAGTAGCAACAATCACCATCATCATCATTAGTAATTAATTTAGTATATCACTGTTAAAAGTAGAATGTGTAATGTAGTCAAACAGTGACCTCTTGAGCCCTTCTCTGTATTTCACTTTGTTTAAATATTTTGTTTTGGTCTGATGTGTGGTTTAGTAACCTACTGTGCATTTCTCCAGGCCTCTTTTTTGGCAGAGCTTGAGGTGTGGTCAGCAATAGCAACCCAATCCATCCCTATACCCATTCAAACCCAACCTACACATCAGACCAAAACAAAACATGTAAAAGTGCAATCCCAAGCGGGGCTCTCTAGAGGGCTTAGATGTCACTGTTTGATGGCATTACAGAGTCTACCGTTAATATGATGGATGGAATAAGGGTCTAGAAGGGTACTCGGAGAGATGTCCGTCTAGGCTACAACATGTATTAGCCTACACTTCATTCCTGTCATGAATGGATCAAGACCCTCCTCTGCCTGCACATTTCCTTCAACTGTGGAATCGCTGTCCCACAGCAGTGCTCACTCAAGCCTTTAGGCACTGAGACGTCTGTGTTAATGAACCATAATAGCGCACCTGATAATTACTTCTACAGCTGTGACTGGTCACGGTTACCTTTATTTATATAGCACATATAAAACCAACCGAAGTTGAACCAAAGTGCTTCACAGTACAAAGAAACTGACAAAGTCAATACAATACAATAAATACACTAGATAGTCACAACAGGACCAGGGCTTAACAAGCCTCAAAAAGCCAATGAAAGCCTGAAGCGAACATGAAGCGATGAAGTGATGTGGTCACGCTTCTTTGTGCCAGAGGCACGCAGCAGCGCTTACAATTTTTAAAGCAATTAAAGATATCTCCTGTTTTGGATTTTCTCCGTCCCTGGAGACTGCCAGTGGGTGTGGAGAATAGTGTAGTGAGAAAGTGGTGTGGTTTCTGGCCAGACCAGCCATCTTGTTTCATGAAATATCATACATTGTAAATGCTTCACCCATAAACAAAACACTGCTAAGCAAACACAATGTTGTTTTAACAAGAGATTGTTCTGACTATTCTGAAACTAAGGTTTATCAACTACGATACAAGGTTCATTCTGGCACTTCCATGTTGTAAAGTGTTGCTAGAGAGCTGATTACAGGAGTCTAGGTGATGCTGAAAATAACTGCATGTGTCACTGAACAGTTTAACAAACCATGTATTGTACACACAACCCATAGCCATACAGTAGTGTAGTGGCTTCTTGTAGGTCAACCAGGTAGTGTCTTTAACATGCACATTCCAAAAAAAATCCAAAACGAGATCCAAGGTATTATGAATTAAATTATAGATTTATTTTAAGCATCTAAATAAAACACCAAAAGAAAGATTCCAATACTCATAAATAATAGTATTCTAACACTGATGTGGTTTAAAGAAAAATGTATGACCTGGCACCTTCACCAAACATTTTTACCATGCCTAGGCCTTCTCTTCCTGCTCATTAAACCACCTGAGATTCCAAGAGTCCCCGCCCCTCACTCTCAACATGCACTACCGGCCTTTGGACACTAGGTGGGGTAGATGACTACAGAGGGGCAGAAACAAAATGTAAACAAATGATAGATACACTAAGAACACAATAGAATGGCTCCAACAAGTAGTGTCCATCACTAAACATGAAGCGGTTGTGGCATAGGCATATTTTAGCCAATGCAACAATGAGACCGTTGGGCGGTTGATCAGACATTCTTTCTAGTAATGTGTTGGTTCACATTGATGCCTGTTGTATTTGTGTGTACAGTGACTCAATGTTCATGGTGGCCAGAAACATTCACATCAAGTTGATCAAACTTGCAGAGGAAATCAGAGGAGTCAGGTAATCATGTAGGATGGTATAGTTAATGTAGGAATGGTTGGATAAAGTGATCAACTCATTTGGATAGTGGTTCTACCAGGGAGTCATTGATGTAGGACGGTAGTTTAAGTTGTAATGGTTGGTTATAATGATCAACATATTGGGACAGTAACAGAGTCATTGCTGGACACAGTGGGGCGACCAGGACACAGTGTTTTGTTCCTGTGCATTTTTGGGAGTAAATACAAAACTGGGCTCCTTTGCTGATTTATGTAAAAGATAACTGTGGTCGCAGAACCTTTGATGTGGCCAGATTTGAGAGCTTCATCAATAACCGGTTTGATGATGTTGCGAGTGAATGTCCTGGGGCTGTTGCTGGATTTCCTGTATGTACTGGTATCAGACAGCTGTCACATGGCTTCAGTGTAGTGAAGGACACCTACAGCTCCACCTTTTTATTGGCTGGTTGGATGACAATGGAATTGTCTTATTGTTGCAAATCCAACTCAAATGAAAATTAAATAAAGTCGGCCATAGGACTGTCACGCTGTGAGAGTCTCCAGGGTTGGTTTTAGTCTTGGGGCCATCTTAGTTAACGTTAGCAACTAACGTTAGCTTAAGATCCAGTAGGTTTACAGTGGCTTTGGCAAACAGGGATGGTGAGGATTTTAAGCATGTTAGACACATTGGACCCGTTAGCATTCATTATCCATTTTCAACAACCTCCTGCTCATATCCAAAATGGTCCCACACTACTGATTTACGTCATATTTTTCGCGGATATAAATACTTCCTTCTACCATTTTGGTTTTCACAGCATGTCTCCTAATGCCTGTGTGGCTGTTGGTGGGAGTGGCATACACACAGATTTTCACTGCACATACTGTACAAACAGTGTAACTTGTCACAGGGAAACGTCAAACATAGGGCTGAATAGCTAGATATCATAGCTTTAAGGTCAGCGCTGGTCTGTGTGCAATATGAAATGACAATTGCACGTTTTGATTGAGAAAAATATATTGGAATTTGGATTTCTTTTCAACCTGCATGGGCCTCCTGAGTATAGGGCCTAAGTATGCTCACTGGCTGGTACAGTGAAACAATGCCGGTCTCATTCTCCAAGGAGAAAGCCCTTTTTGTCGTAAGTCCGTTGGAGAATGAGACCCGCCTGCACGGGTGTAATTCATTCCTAATTCACACAACCTCATATTGTGGTTGTTAATGAAAGTTCATTCATGTTCATCTACTTTCCCCTCTTTTATTTCCCAGGAAAATGTTTCTATTAAGTATTATTGCTACCACTTTATTTTAATTTTCTTTATTTTACATGTTTCCCTGTTTAAATAAATACAACTTAAATGTTTCTGGTTACCTTCCCATCCATCTTCATTCAGGCTGGAGCGCTGTGGCCTCTCAGAGAGATCCTGTGAAGCTCTGGCCTCAGTTCTCAGCTCCAAGTCCTCCAGTCTGAGAGAGTTGGACCTGCGTGGCAACAACCTCCATGATTCAGGAGTGGAGCTGCTCTCTGCTGGACTGAAGAGTCCACACTGTAAACTGGAGAAACTCTGGTCAGTCTTATATGAAGCCACATTTTACTCAAAACAAATCAAACAGAATATTGTATACTGGTTCATTTTCTAAAAACAAAAAAATATATACAATATGTATTGGTGTTGTTACGATGCTGGAATGTCTAAATATTACTGGGAAAATATTGATATTCGATACCATGAGGCCCTTTTTAATTTATTAGCTTCATTTATTACATGGCGTTTTCACATTCGCCGAAATGCTTGCTTGTGATTGGTCAATAGCGCGCGTCAGAGGTCCGATATTACCCGATAACGGACCTCTGCCGAGCAATAATGACCGCTGTGCGCAGCTGTTCGCAAAATCAAGCCCACTGACATCAGTGCAATCAGACACTGCCGGCTGCCGGGGAAGCTGCTGGGGGGCGGAGCGACGAGCGGAGCCAGAACCAGTGTTGCGAGTCGATGTAAAATGAATTAGGTATATTGTTAGTAAGTTAGCCATGTAATAAGCGGGATAATGTATAGCTATACTCGATCATTGTCGCAAAATAATTGACCTTCACTGACGTTTAAAGGGGAACTATTTTACTATTTCTTTCACTATTTGGGCACTTTTACACAATTCCTGTGAGTCTATGGAACACCTCTGTAATATATATATTTTTTTTATTCATTGTTTTGTATAGCACATATAAAACCAACCGAAGTTGAACCAAAGTGCTTCACAGTACAAAGAAACTGACAAAGTCAATACAATACAATAAATACACTAGATAGTCACAACAGGACCAGGGCTTAACAAGCCTCAAAAAGCCAATGAAAGCCTGAAGCGAACATGAAGCGATGAAGTGATGTGGTCACGCTTCTTTGTGCCAGAGGCACGCAGCAGCGCTTACAATTTTTAAAGCAATTAAAGATATCTCCTGTTTTGGATTTTCTCCGTCCCTGGAGACTGCCAGTGGGTGTGGAGAATAGTGTAGTGAGAAAGTGGTGTGGTTTCTGGCCAGACCAGCCATCTTGTTTCATGAAATATCATACATTGTAAATGCTTCACCCATAAACAAAACACTGCTAAGCAAACACAATGTTGTTTTAACAAGAGATTGTTCTGACTATTCTGAAACTAAGGTTTATCAACTACGATACAAGGTTCATTCTGGCACTTCCATGTTGTAAAGTGTTGCTAGAGAGCTGATTACAGGAGTCTAGGTGATGCTGAAAATAACTGCATGTGTCACTGAACAGTTTAACAAACCATGTATTGTACACACAACCCATAGCCATACAGTAGTGTAGTGGCTTCTTGTAGGTCAACCAGGTAGTGTCTTTAACATGCACATTCCAAAAAAAATCCAAAACGAGATCCAAGGTATTATGAATTAAATTATAGATTTATTTTAAGCATCTAAATAAAACACCAAAAGAAAGATTCCAATACTCATAAATAATAGTATTCTAACACTGATGTGGTTTAAAGAAAAATGTATGACCTGGCACCTTCACCAAACATTTTTACCATGCCTAGGCCTTCTCTTCCTGCTCATTAAACCACCTGAGATTCCAAGAGTCCCCGCCCCTCACTCTCAACATGCACTACCGGCCTTTGGACACTAGGTGGGGTAGATGACTACAGAGGGGCAGAAACAAAATGTAAACAAATGATAGATACACTAAGAACACAATAGAATGGCTCCAACAAGTAGTGTCCATCACTAAACATGAAGCGGTTGTGGCATAGGCATATTTTAGCCAATGCAACAATGAGACCGTTGGGCGGTTGATCAGACATTCTTTCTAGTAATGTGTTGGTTCACATTGATGCCTGTTGTATTTGTGTGTACAGTGACTCAATGTTCATGGTGGCCAGAAACATTCACATCAAGTTGATCAAACTTGCAGAGGAAATCAGAGGAGTCAGGTAATCATGTAGGATGGTATAGTTAATGTAGGAATGGTTGGATAAAGTGATCAACTCATTTGGATAGTGGTTCTACCAGGGAGTCATTGATGTAGGACGGTAGTTTAAGTTGTAATGGTTGGTTATAATGATCAACATATTGGGACAGTAACAGAGTCATTGCTGGACACAGTGGGGCGACCAGGACACAGTGTTTTGTTCCTGTGCATTTTTGGGAGTAAATACAAAACTGGGCTCCTTTGCTGATTTATGTAAAAGATAACTGTGGTCGCAGAACCTTTGATGTGGCCAGATTTGAGAGCTTCATCAATAACCGGTTTGATGATGTTGCGAGTGAATGTCCTGGGGCTGTTGCTGGATTTCCTGTATGTACTGGTATCAGACAGCTGTCACATGGCTTCAGTGTAGTGAAGGACACCTACAGCTCCACCTTTTTATTGGCTGGTTGGATGACAATGGAATTGTCTTATTGTTGCAAATCCAACTCAAATGAAAATTAAATAAAGTCGGCCATAGGACTGTCACGCTGTGAGAGTCTCCAGGGTTGGTTTTAGTCTTGGGGCCATCTTAGTTAACGTTAGCAACTAACGTTAGCTTAAGATCCAGTAGGTTTACAGTGGCTTTGGCAAACAGGGATGGTGAGGATTTTAAGCATGTTAGACACATTGGACCCGTTAGCATTCATTATCCATTTTCAACAACCTCCTGCTCATATCCAAAATGGTCCCACACTACTGATTTACGTCATATTTTTCGCGGATATAAATACTTCCTTCTACCATTTTGGTTTTCACAGCATGTCTCCTAATGCCTGTGTGGCTGTTGGTGGGAGTGGCATACACACAGATTTTCACTGCACATACTGTACAAACAGTGTAACTTGTCACAGGGAAACGTCAAACATAGGGCTGAATAGCTAGATATCATAGCTTTAAGGTCAGCGCTGGTCTGTGTGCAATATGAAATGACAATTGCACGTTTTGATTGAGAAAAATATATTGGAATTTGGATTTCTTTTCAACCTGCATGGGCCTCCTGAGTATAGGGCCTAAGTATGCTCACTGGCTGGTACAGTGAAACAATGCCGGTCTCATTCTCCAAGGAGAAAGCCCTTTTTGTCGTAAGTCCGTTGGAGAATGAGACCCGCCTGCACGGGTGTAATTCATTCCTAATTCACACAACCTCATATTGTGGTTGTTAATGAAAGTTCATTCATGTTCATCTACTTTCCCCTCTTTTATTTCCCAGGAAAATGTTTCTATTAAGTATTATTGCTACCACTTTATTTTAATTTTCTTTATTTTACATGTTTCCCTGTTTAAATAAATACAACTTAAATGTTTCTGGTTACCTTCCCATCCATCTTCATTCAGGCTGGAGCGCTGTGGCCTCTCAGAGAGATCCTGTGAAGCTCTGGCCTCAGTTCTCAGCTCCAAGTCCTCCAGTCTGAGAGAGTTGGACCTGCGTGGCAACAACCTCCATGATTCAGGAGTGGAGCTGCTCTCTGCTGGACTGAAGAGTCCACACTGTAAACTGGAGAAACTCTGGTCAGTCTTATATGAAGCCACATTTTACTCAAAACAAATCAAACAGAATATTGTATACTGGTTCATTTTCTAAAAACAAAAAAATATATACAATATGTATTGGTGTTGTTACGATGCTGGAATGTCTAAATATTACTGGGAAAATATTGATATTCGATACCATGAGGCCCTTTTTAATTTATTAGCTTCATTTATTACATGGCGTTTTCACATTCGCCGAAATGCTTGCTTGTGATTGGTCAATAGCGCGCGTCAGAGGTCCGATATTACCCGATAACGGACCTCTGCCGAGCAATAATGACCGCTGTGCGCAGCTGTTCGCAAAATCAAGCCCACTGACATCAGTGCAATCAGACACTGCCGGCTGCCGGGGAAGCTGCTGGGGGGCGGAGCGACGAGCGGAGCCAGAACCAGTGTTGCGAGTCGATGTAAAATGAATTAGGTATATTGTTAGTAAGTTAGCCATGTAATAAGCGGGATAATGTATAGCTATACTCGATCATTGTCGCAAAATAATTGACCTTCACTGACGTTTAAAGGGGAACTATTTTACTATTTCTTTCACTATTTGGGCACTTTTACACAATTCCTGTGAGTCTATGGAACACCTCTGTAATATATATATTTTTTTTATTCATTGTTTTGTATAGCACATATAAAACCAACCGAAGTTGAACCAAAGTGCTTCACAGTACAAAGAAACTGACAAAGTCAATACAATACAATAAATACACTAGATAGTCACAACAGGACCAGGGCTTAACAAGCCTCAAAAAGCCAATGAAAGCCTGAAGCGAACATGAAGCGATGAAGTGATGTGGTCACGCTTCTTTGTGCCAGAGGCACGCAGCAGCGCTTACAATTTTTAAAGCAATTAAAGATATCTCCTGTTTTGGATTTTCTCCGTCCCTGGAGACTGCCAGTGGGTGTGGAGAATAGTGTAGTGAGAAAGTGGTGTGGTTTCTGGCCAGACCAGCCATCTTGTTTCATGAAATATCATACATTGTAAATGCTTCACCCATAAACAAAACACTGCTAAGCAAACACAATGTTGTTTTAACAAGAGATTGTTCTGACTATTCTGAAACTAAGGTTTATCAACTACGATACAAGGTTCATTCTGGCACTTCCATGTTGTAAAGTGTTGCTAGAGAGCTGATTACAGGAGTCTAGGTGATGCTGAAAATAACTGCATGTGTCACTGAACAGTTTAACAAACCATGTATTGTACACACAACCCATAGCCATACAGTAGTGTAGTGGCTTCTTGTAGGTCAACCAGGTAGTGTCTTTAACATGCACATTCCAAAAAAATCCAAAACGAGATCCAAGGTATTATGAATTAAATTATAGATTTATTTTAAGCATCTAAATAAAACACCAAAAGAAAGATTCCAATACTCATAAATAATAGTATTCTAACACTGATGTGGTTTAAAGAAAAATGTATGACCTGGCACCTTCACCAAACATTTTTACCATGCCTAGGCCTTCTCTTCCTGCTCATTAAACCACCTGAGATTCCAAGAGTCCCCGCCCCTCACTCTCAACATGCACTACCGGCCTTTGGACACTAGGTGGGGTAGATGACTACAGAGGGGCAGAAACAAAATGTAAACAAATGATAGATACACTAAGAACACAATAGAATGGCTCCAACAAGTAGTGTCCATCACTAAACATGAAGCGGTTGTGGCATAGGCATATTTTAGCCAATGCAACAATGAGACCGTTGGGCGGTTGATCAGACATTCTTTCTAGTAATGTGTTGGTTCACATTGATGCCTGTTGTATTTGTGTGTACAGTGACTCAATGTTCATGGTGGCCAGAAACATTCACATCAAGTTGATCAAACTTGCAGAGGAAATCAGAGGAGTCAGGTAATCATGTAGGATGGTATAGTTAATGTAGGAATGGTTGGATAAAGTGATCAACTCATTTGGATAGTGGTTCTACCAGGGAGTCATTGATGTAGGACGGTAGTTTAAGTTGTAATGGTTGGTTATAATGATCAACATATTGG
The DNA here is from genome assembly GCF_963971535.1 of Notolepis coatsorum. Taxonomy (NCBI): domain Eukaryota; kingdom Metazoa; phylum Chordata; class Actinopteri; order Aulopiformes; family Paralepididae; genus Notolepis; species Notolepis coatsorum. The sequence goes on along the minus strand of NC_140168.1, from coordinate 59,777,983 downwards.
GACAGTAACAGAGTCATTGCTGGACACAGTGGGGCGACCAGGACACAGTGTTTTGTTCCTGTGCATTTTTGGGAGTAAATACAAAACTGGGCTCCTTTGCTGATTTATGTAAAAGATAACTGTGGTCGCAGAACCTTTGATGTGGCCAGATTTGAGAGCTTCATCAATAACCGGTTTGATGATGTTGCGAGTGAATGTCCTGGGGCTGTTGCTGGATTTCCTGTATGTACTGGTATCAGACAGCTGTCACATGGCTTCAGTGTAGTGAAGGACACCTACAGCTCCACCTTTTTATTGGCTGGTTGGATGACAATGGAATTGTCTTATTGTTGCAAATCCAACTCAAATGAAAATTAAATAAAGTCGGCCATAGGACTGTCACGCTGTGAGAGTCTCCAGGGTTGGTTTTAGTCTTGGGGCCATCTTAGTTAACGTTAGCAACTAACGTTAGCTTAAGATCCAGTAGGTTTACAGTGGCTTTGGCAAACAGGGATGGTGAGGATTTTAAGCATGTTAGACACATTGGACCCGTTAGCATTCATTATCCATTTTCAACAACCTCCTGCTCATATCCAAAATGGTCCCACACTACTGATTTACGTCATATTTTTCGCGGATATAAATACTTCCTTCTACCATTTTGGTTTTCACAGCATGTCTCCTAATGCCTGTGTGGCTGTTGGTGGGAGTGGCATACACACAGATTTTCACTGCACATACTGTACAAACAGTGTAACTTGTCACAGGGAAACGTCAAACATAGGGCTGAATAGCTAGATATCATAGCTTTAAGGTCAGCGCTGGTCTGTGTGCAATATGAAATGACAATTGCATGTTTTGATTGAGAAAAATATATTGGAATTTGGATTTCTTTTCAACCTGGCCGGGCCTCCTGAGTATAGGGCCTAAGTATGCTCACTGGCTGGTACAGTGAAACAATGCCGGTCTCATTCTCCAAGGACTTACGACAAAAAGGGCTTTCTCTTAGGGCCATTTGAGACCTTTTCGGGCCAATTTTGAAATTCACCAACCGTCCCAATAAAACATATATAATTAATATTATATTATAATATATTGTCTATATTCATGTCTTGCCCGAAAAGGTCTCAAATGGCCCTAAGAGAAAGCCCTTTTTGTCGTAAGTCCGTTGGAGAATGAGACCCGCCTGCACGGGTGTAATTCATTCCTAATTCACACAACCTCATATTGTGGTTGTTAATGAAAGTTCATTCATGTTCATCTACTTTCCCCTCTTTTATTTTCCAGGAAAATGTTTCTATTAAGTATTATTGCTACCACTTTATTTTTATTTTCTTTATTTTACATGTTTCCCTGTTTAAATAAATACAAATTAAATGTTTCTGGTTACCTTCCCATCCATCTTCATTCAGGCTGAACACCTGTAACCTCTCAGAGAGATCCTGTGAAGCTCTGGCCTCAGTTCTCAGCTCCAAGTCCTCCAGTCTGAGAAAGTTGGACCTGGGTAGGAACTACCTCCGTGATTCAGGAGTGGAGCTGCTCTCTGCTGGACTGAAGAGTCCACACTGTACACTGGAGACTCTCAGGTCAGTCTTATATGAAGCCACATTTTACTCAAAACAAATCAAACAGAATATTGTATACTGGTTCATTTTCTAAAAACAAAAAAATATATACAAAATGTATTGGTGTTGTTATGATGCTGGAATGTCTAAATATTCCTGGGAAAATATTGATATTCGATACCATGAGGCCCTTTTTAATTTATTAGCTTCATTTATTACATGGCGTTTTCACATTCGCCGAAATGCTTGCTTGTGATTGGTCAATAGCGCGCGTCAGAGGTCCGATATTACCCGATAACGGACCTCTGCCGAGCAATAATGACCGCTGTGCGCAGCTGTTCGCAATCAAGCCCACTGACATCAGTGCAATCAGACACTGCCGGCTGCCGGGGAAGCTGCTGGGGGGCGGAGCGACGAGCGGAGCCAGAACCAGTGTTGCGAGTCGATGTAAAATGAATTAGGTATATTGTTAGTAAGTTAGCCATGTAATAAGCGGGATAATGTATAGCTATACTCGATCATTGTCGCAAAATAATTGACCTTCACTGACGTTTAAAACACCTCGCAGAGGCGGCTCGGTATTTTAAACTCTGTGTCGGTCAATTATTTTGCGACAATGACCTCGTAGCTATAGATAGATAGATACTTTATTAATCCCCTTGGGGAAATTCAGGGTATCTCGCAGCTCACATAGCATACAGACATTTGACCATTCCCAAACAGTAGTTACACATTATGTCTGTATCATGAATTAAAATAAGTACATGATAAAATTCAATCAAATCATACCCTCAATATTAAAATTAAAATTAAAATAGGAGCGTGATTAGATAAAAGCAGGTGTATAAAAACAGGTGTAAAAACAGATGTAAAAACAGGTGTAAAAACAGGTGTAAAAACAGATGTAAAAACAGGTGTAAAAACAGGTGTAAAAAACAGGTGTAACTATAATACGCTGTTGTACAGTCTGATGGCTGTGGGGACAAAGGACCTCCTGTGCCGCTCAGTCCGTGAGTGCAGGGAGATGAGCCGTCCGCTGCGACTGCTGCTCTGCCCCACCAGGGGGCGGTGGAGAGGGTGGTTGGTATTGCCCATGATGGCCAGCAGCTTGCTCTGCGTGCGGCTCTCCACCACGGTCCCCAGTGGGTCCAGTCTCCTCCCCACCACTGAGCCAGCCTTCTTGACCAGCTTATCCAGCCGTCTGGTATCCCTGGCCGTGGTATTACCACCCCAGCAGACAGCGGCGTAGAGGAGCACACTTGACACCACTGCCTGATAGAACATGAACAACATTTCCCCACACACATTAAAAGACCTGAGCCTCCTAAGGAAGAACAGCCTGCTCTGTCCTTTCTTGTAAAGTGCTTCCGCATTAGCAGCCCAGGCCAGCTTATCATCTAGGTGCACACCTAAATATTTGTATGATTGCACCGTCGCAATGTTGTTCCCCCGTATGCTGACTGGTTGCAGAGGTGGTTTCGACCTGCGGAAGTCCAGTACCATCTCCTTGGTCTTTTTTGCGTTCAGAAGAAGGCCGTTCCGTTCGCTCCAGTCGCTGAAGGCTCCCACCTGGTCCCTGTACTCTCCCTCCTGTCCCTTCCTCACACACGCCACAATCGCTGTGTCGTCCGAATATTTTTGGACGTGGCAAGACTCAGAGTTGTAATTGAAGTCTGCCGTGTAGAGGGTGAACAGGAACGGAGCGAGAACAGTCCCCTGTGGAGCCCCAGTGCTGCTGACCACTGTCTCCGAGACACAGTTGCCCATTCTGACAAACTGTGGTCGATCTGTCAGGTAATCTGTGATCCAGGCAGTGAAGGAGGGATCCACCCCCATCTTCCTGAGCTTGTCTTTTAGTATGGGAGGTTGAATAGTATTAAAAGCGCTCGAAAAATAAAAAAACATAATCCTCACATAACTCCCCGGCTCATCCAGGTAGGAGTAGGCCCGATGTAGCATGTAGAGGACCGCGTCGTCCACCCCGATGCTCTCCCGATACCCAAACTGCAGGGGGTCAAGGGCGTGTTCAGTCTGTGGCCTCAGATGGTGTAGAAGCAGCCTCTCCAGTGTCTTCATGATGTGTGACGTGAGGACCACCGGTCTGTAGTCGTTGAGCTCGGCCGGGCGCCCAGCTTTGGGTACCGGCACAAGACATGATGTTTTCCACAGGACCGGCACCCTCATGTCCCACAGGCTCATATTGAAGAGCTTCTGGAGCGGCTCAGCCAGTTGGTCTGCACAGAGCTTCAGCAGCCTCGAACACACGCCATCCGGGCCAGCCGCCTTTCCTGGATGCAGTTTCCTAAGTTCCGCCCTCACCTCATCTACTGTGAGGGACAAGGGGGGGGGGGGCTGGGTGACACAGGGGGGGGGCAGGTGACAGGGGGGGGGGACTAGGTCACTGGGGGGGGCTAGGTGACAGGGGGTGGGGCCAGGGAGCGGAACTGCAGAGTTGTGGTTGCAGCAGTGAGGAGGAGATGGTGCAGGGGGAGGAGCTGCAGCTGGAGAGGTGGGAGATTATACATTATCATTCATACCTCGTATACACAGACGCACTCTGCCATACAGTAGTTAATGTTAAATAAAGCCCATTTGAATTGAGAGAGAGTGTGTGTCTGTATGTAAGCTTTTTTTTTTTTTATCTGAGAGAATGTCCGCGAATGTCCTCAGACTCCTCACGCAGGAGAAACGACTGCAAAAAGTCGAGTCCCGTGGATATTATTGCAACAGATAATTCATACATTATTATGTTTAGAATTTGGACGGGGGGGTAGGCTCTGATACCAGTCTCACGCCTCTGCGGGGGTGTAACACTAACACCTATTCACAGCGCACACGCCGCTATTGTGTGTGTGCGCGCGTCCATGTATGTGCGTTTCGTGACGCGATTGTAGTTCTTATCGCAAATGGAGATTATTACAATCATGCCATCTAGCAAGAATTAAACGTATTTACAATTCGTATTAGGTTTAGCAAGTTGGGGGACGTATACCTTACATGTCAAAGCACTAGAAATGGCAATTTTTCTATTTTTATCGATTTCTGAAAAGATGTCCTTTTTGAGCATTTAAGAGGGATTCTAATTTCTTTTGTTGTCCGCCGACGGGTTCAAAGCTCCAGCGTGACTCCTATTGCTACCACTTTATTTTAATTTTCTTAATTTAAAATGTTTCCCTGTTTAAATAAATACAAATTAAATGTTTCTGGTTTCCTTCCCATCCATCTTCATTCAGGCTGGCGGGCTGTGACCTCTCAGAGAGCTGCTGTGAAGCTCTGGCCTCAGTTCTCAGCTCCAAGTCCTCCAGTCTGAGAGAGTTGGACCTGGGTTGCAACATCAAGCTCCAGGCTTCAGGAGTGAAGCTGCTCTCTGCTGGACTGAAGAGTCCACACTGTACACTGGAGACTCTCAGGTCAGTCTTATATGAAGCCACATTTTACTCAAAACAAATCAAACAGAATATTGTATACTGGTTCATTTTCTAAAAACAAAAAAATATATACAATATGTATTGGTGTTGTTACGATGCTGGAATGTCTAAATATTCCTGGGAAAATATTGATATTCGATACCATGAGGCCCTTTTTAATTTATTAGCTTCATTTATTACATGGCGTTTTCACATTCGTCGAAATGCTTGCTTGTGATTGGTCGAGAGAGAGAGAGAGAGAGAGAGAGAGAGAGAGAGAGAGAGAGAGAGAGAGAGAGAGAGAGAGAGAGAGAGAGAGAGAGAGAGAGAGAGAGAGAGAGAGAGAGAGAGAGAGAACGTCATCTTTCCTTCACAAAGCGCATCGAACGCTGTCAACTAAAGCACCGTGTTTACTACAGCGCGGGTCACACAGTAGCCAGAACCTGGGTTCTCAGACAGAGAGAGAGAAAGCTCCCGTCTGGTAGAGATTTGGGCTCTACTGAGCCTACCTTTCTAGTTGAAACGTTGCAATTTTTACATCATGCGTAAGCTGTCAACTAGCGAGATGCGTTGTACTTGTTACAGAGCTGGTTACAGAGCTGGTCCACACTGCTATTATGAAATGACCCGAAATGTATGTAAGCTTGTCAACTAAAGCGGTCCGTGTTTAATAATAATAATGACTTGGATTTATATAGCGCGACAGCACGGGTGAGCAAACTCGTCACACAGCAGCCAGTGATCATTCATACCTCGTATACACAGACGCACTCTGCCATACAGTAGTTAATGTTAAATAAAGCCCATTTGAATTGAGAGAGAGCGAGAGTGTGTGTCTGTATGTAAGCTTTTTTTTTTCTTATCTGAGAGAATGTCCGCGAATGTCCTCAGACTCCTCACGCAGGAGAAATGACTGCAAAAAGTCGAGTCCCGTGGATATTATTGCAACAGATAATTCATACATTATTATGTTTAGAATTTGGATGGGGGGGTAGGCTCTGATACCAGTCTCACGCCTCTGCGGGGGTGTAACACTAACACCTATTCACAGCGCACACGCCGCTATTGTGTGTGTGCGCGCGTCCATGTATGTGCGTTTCGTGACGCGATTGTAGTTCTTATCGCAAATGGAGATTATTACAATCATGCCATCTAGCAAGAATTAAACGTATTTACAATTCGTATTAGGTTTAGCAAGTTGGGGGACGTATACCTTACATGTCAAAGCACTAGAAATGGCAATTTTTCTATTTTTATCGATTTCTGAAAAGATGTCCTTTTTGAGCATTTAAGAGGGATTCTAATTTCTTTTGTTGTCCGCCGACGGGTTCAAAGCTCCAGCGTGACTCCTATTATTGCTACCACTTTATTTTAATTTTCTTAATTTAAAATGTTTCCCTGTTTAAATAAATACAAATTAAATGTTTCTGGTTTCCTTCCCATCCATCTTCATTCAGGCTGCTGTACTGTGAACTCTCAGAGAGCTGCTGTGAAGATCTGGCCTCAGTTCTCAGCTCCAAGTCCTCCAGTCTGAGAGAGTTGGACCTGCGTGTCAACAACCTCCAGGCTTCAGGAGTGGAGCTGCTCTCTGCTGGACTGAAGAGTCCACACTGTACACTGGAGACTCTCAGGTCAGTCTTATATGAAGCCACATTTTACTCAAAACAAATCAAACAGAATATTGTATAATGGTTCATTTTCTAAAAACAAAAAAATATATACAATATGTATTGGTGTTGTTATGATGCTGGAATGTGTAAATATTCCTGGGAAAATATTGATATTCGATACCATGAGGCCCTTTTTAATTTATTAGCTTCATTTATTACATGGCGTTTTCACATTCGCCGAAATGCTTGCTTGTGATTGGTCAATAGAGAGAGAGAGAGAGAGAGAGAGAGAGAGAGAGAGAGAGAGAGAGAGAGAGAGAGAGAGAGAGAGAGAGAGAGAGAGAGAGAGAGAGAGAGAGAGAGAGAGAGAACGTCATCTTTCCTTCACAAAGCGCATCGAACGCTGTCAACTAAAGCACCGTGTTTACTACAGCGCGGGTCACACAGTAGCCAGAACCTGGGTTCTCAGACAGAAGGAGAGAAAGCTCCCGTCTGGTAGAGATTTGGGCTCTACTGAGCCTACCTTTCTAGTTGAAACGTTGCAATTTTTACATCATGCGTAAGCTGTCAACTAGCGAGATGCGTTGTACTTGTTACAGAGCTGGTTACAGAGCTGGTCCACACTGCTATTATGAAATGACCCGAAATGTATGTAAGCTTGTCAACTAAAGCGGTCCGTGTTTAATAATAATAATAATAATGACTTGGATTTATATAGCGCGACAGCACGGGTGAGCAAACTCGTCACACAGCAGCCAGTGATCATTCATACCTCGTATACACAGACGCACTCTGCCATACAGTAGTTAATGTTAAATAAAGCCCATTTGAATTGAGAGAGAGCGAGAGTGTGTGTCTGTATGTAAGCTTTTTTTTTTCTTTATCTGAGAGAATGTCCTCGAATGTCCTCAGACTCCTCACGCAGGAGAAACGACTGCAAAAAGTCGAGTCCCGTGGATATTATTGCAACAGATAATTCATACATTATTATGTTTAGAATTTGGACGGGGGGGTAGGCTCTGATACCAGTCTCACGCCTCTGCGGGGGTGTAACACCTTACACCTATTCACAGCGCACACGCCGCTATTGTGTGTGTGCGCGCGTCCATGTATGTGCGTTTCGTGACGCGATTGTAGTTCTTATCGCAAATGGAGATTATTACAATCATGCCATCTAGCAAGAATTAAACGTATTTACAATTCGTATTAGGTTTAGCAAGTTGGGGGACGTATACCTTACATGTCAAAGCACTAGAAATGGCAATTTTTCTATTTTTATCGATTTCTGAAAAGATGTCCTTTTTGAGCATTTAAGAGGGATTCTAATTTCTTTTGTTGTCCGCCGACGGGTTCAAAGCTCCAGCGTGACTCCTATTGCTACCACTTTATTTTAATTTTCTTAATTTAAAATGTTTCCCTGTTTAAATAAATACAAATTAAATGTTTCTGGTTTCCTTCCCATCCATCTTCATTCAGGCTGGCGGGCTGTGACCTCTCAGAGAGCTGCTGTGAAGCTCTGGCCTCAGTTCTCAGCTCCAAGTCCTCCAGTCTGAGAGAGTTGGACCTGGGTCTCAACTTCAAGCTCCAGGCTTCAGGAGTGAAGCTGCTCTCTGCTGGACTGAAGAGTCCACACTGTACACTGGAGAAACTCAGGTCAGTCTTATATGAAGCCACATTTTACTCAAAACAAATCAAACAGAATATTGTATACTGGTTCATTTTCTAAAAACAAAACAAAATATACAATATATATTGGTGTTGTTATGATGCTGGAATGTGTAAATATTCCTGGGAAAATATTGATATTCGATACCATGAGGCCTTTTTTAATTTATTAGCTTCATATACATCACTTTCTTTGATGTTCAAATACAGCTGGTAGGGTTATAGGCTGTGAGTGTGTTGTTTTCATTGTGTGCTGAACTTCTCAGCTTCTCTAATTCTACAAGCGAAATATCACTATTCTTTTTAAACATAACAAACAAAACAAAATATACAATATATATTGTTGTTACGATGCTGGAATGTCTAAATATTCGTTTAAAAAATATAGATTTTCGATACCATGAGGCCCTTTTCAATTTATTAGCTTCATATACATTACTTTCTTTGAGGCAACTGCTCCATAATGTGGCAAATTAGTATTGAAACCGTTTCAAATATTCAGTATCCATATGTATTGAATTTTGTTTGGACAGCACTAATATATATATAAAAGAGTGCATTATTAAATAAAGTTATCTGTAAACATCCAAAACCAGCTCTAACTTTGATACCTTTGATTCCTTGAAAAATATTAATATTTGATCCCATTTTCGATACCACAGGGCCTTGTTCAGTTTCTTAGCTTCATATACATTGTCATCTTATTTTGATGTTCAAATACAGCTGGTAGGGTTATAGGCTGTGAGTGTGTTGTTTTCATTGTGTGCTGAACGTCTCAGCCTCTCTAATACTTTCAGAGAAATATCACTGTTTAAACATATTTCTTTTCATATGTTAGATTAGGTCTTAAAAAAATAATTATCAATATTGAAAAATCTATATATTTTACAACACTATATAAGAACAAATTATTACATAAAGGCATTTGTAAACCTAAAACCTGGGCGGGCCTCCTGAGTATAGGGCCTAAGTATGCTCACTGGCTGGTACACAATGCTTCCTCACTCTGTGTGCACGGGTGTAATTAATTCCTAATTCACACAACCTCATTTTGTGGTTGTTAATGAAAGTTCATTCATGTTCATCTACTTTCCCCTCTTTTATTTTCCAGGAAAATGTTTCTATTAAGTATTATTGCTACCACTTTATTTTAATTTTCTTAATTTAAAATGTTTCCCTGTTTAAATAAATACAAATTAAATGTTTCTGGTTTCCTTCCCATCCATCTTCATTCAGGCTGTTCGGCTGTAAACTCTCAGAGAGCTGCTGTGAAGATCTGGCCTCAGTTCTCAGCTCCAAGTCCTCCAGTCTGAGAGAGTTGGACCTGAATGACAATATCTCAGGAGACTCAAGAGAGAAGCTGTTGTCTCTTGGACTGGACAAACTCAGGTATGTATTGTTTATCTCTGGACCAATACATTGAACAGTGGTTTTAAATATAAAAAACGACCAGATTACAAAGTAATTTCCACAGAGCGGAGATTGTTCTGGTCAACAATAATAGATTTAGTGTACATTGGAATATTTTATCTATTACCTCATTTTCTAAATGGAATTCTATTTGTAATTATGCAAATAATAGTTTAATCAGACAGGTTCTGCCTACAGTGCTGAATGCTGACATAGTGTTTGAGTGTGTTGAGATGACCTTGCAGCCTGTGGTCATGAGATGATTCAGGGTTTTTTTTCAGAAGAGATTGTTTCTTCTTCACATAAGGTCTCTTTCACACCTATAGTTCGGTAGATTCAGGGGTGAAGTTGCAACATTGTTGCATTTTTTCTTTTCACTTTGCCAAGCGCACCAAACGTTCTAAACAAAGCCATGTGATCATGCAGGTCAGCTCTTTATTGGACATCATTTTAATACCATACCTGCCAACATTATGCTGTGAAAAAGGGGCTTCAATCCTACAGGAATATCTTTCATTTGGGTAGTTTAGTCCTCATTCCTTCTCATCAGAGGCTGACTGTGCACAGAGGCACCGAGGAGATTTTTACTCTGGGTTGCCAGGTTGTGCAGGAATAATGAAACATTGTGTATAAAGGGGACGATTTCTCCATCCAATCCGGCAACACATATCCCCCATACAAAGCCACTATACAACTTAATTAAAAACATTTTTGGTAAACAGGAGATTATATAACCTGATGCGCCAGATGGTTTGTTACACAGCATCTTATGATCTCCTGAATCCAGCTGCATCACACGATAAGAGAATATATATGAGTACAAAATAATCATGTGATCTCCCATTGAACAGATATGGCTGGTTTAATAATAAAATAATATGTCAATCACAATCTGCTGGACAGCGTAGCATGAGGTGTGTGTGTCTCCATCAGATGTGTGTGTGTGTGTGTGTTAGATAATATATGTGTAAGAGTTGCCGTGGTTACCACACTACCACAGAGTCACACTGATCACCGCTTCACCTGTTTTTCACCTGTTTATTTTAGGCCTGTTGTTTATGTTTCAATTTCGGATTGTAAAAGTAACGTGTGTGTGTGTGTGTGTGTCTGTCTCCATCAGAATTTAGCTCAGGCTGGACCCAAACACGGCACACAGAAACCTCTCTGAGGACCACAGGAGAGAAGGACCAGTCATATCCTGATCAGTGTACTGCACTACCACAGGACCTAGCATGTCCTACCATGCTCTGTAAATAACTCATGTACAGATACCCATATGCCCTACTTTGTTTACTTGTTTTATTGCACAATGTCGTTCTATTGGATTCTTATTATATATTACTATTGTATTATGCACATCGTTGCGGGCAAGACCCCCCGCATTTCATTGTATACTTGTATGCCGTGACAAATAAAACTCTTGACTTGACTTGACTTGATTGTTTAAGCATTTTTGGTTGAAATAAAATGCTCACATGATGTCACTTCCTTGCTATTCCAAAGCACTGACAAATGACCACACACATGAGCCAATTGGTTAAACAGTCACCAGGTGCACAAACACATGATTGCTTATTGGAGACACACCAGTCAGGTTTACGCACTATAAAAATGCAGCAGGTGAGTTCACCTGACTGTAACCAAAATGGAAGGAGGGTGAGAGGGGGGATCTACGGAGGAGGAGGAGGAGGAGAAGGAGGAAGAGGCGGAGGCCGTGCCAGAGGTAGACACGGTTGTGGAGGAAGAGGAAAACCAGAAGCAGTTTTTTATTTATTTATATACTGTATATATATATATGATTATATATTTCTTTACTGTAATTGTAACCTGTATTTATTTGATATGTGCCTGATATTTGCTGAGCTTACAGTGTTATGCACACTACTGTAGTAGCGTGAAAACTGGGACATGTTTTGTTGTGATTCTCCATGTTGACTGATTTGTGTTATTATTCTAATTCGTGACCTGTCCCGTCTAAATGTTTAAATGTTGAGCGATTTGCAGTGTCAAATTTCCCACGGGATAATAAAAGTATTTCTATTCTATTTGGGTATATGGAGAGAAATAAATAATAATTTCATCAGTCTGCAGCATTGGTCTTGTGTAGTGTATGGTGAATGTATTGTATATTTGCACATTCTCCATGTACCTCACTTATAGTACTCTAATCACTGAGAAGTAGAATTGCTAAAAGTGTATTAGGTTATTTAAGCACAGCAGTGTGTAACTGGTTCAAACTGAATTAAGTCGTATGAAATAAATACGTGTGTGTTCATATAACAAAATATAATTTTTATAAATGAGTTGTGGTGACTGAACCAAATTAAACTCAGGAGACACGTGTGTAAGCCAAACAGGCTTGTTTATTCACAATAAAGGTATTTACATAAATCAAATTGGCTGGAAATGTAAAGTTACAGGGGGGGGGGGGGGGGGGGGGGATAAACAATACAACGTGAGGTTCCAGGTAAGTACAGGGAAATCATAGTTCATTCCCGGGAGTAGGGGGAAATCATAACTCGCTCCAATCAGCCACGTGCATTCAGGTAGGTCAGGGGTGTCCAAACTATTTTCAATGGGGGCCCATTTAGAAAATATGAAAACACCCAAGGGCTAACTACATCTATCTTAATGTACTTTCGGACCATAATAAAGTCACATACAAATGCATCGCATTTCAACAATTTTATTTAACTATCATCAATATCAAATCAATAGTCTTTTGTCAGGTGTGCTGTGAACAAAACACAAATAACTCAGCCTTTTTGCACGTTACCAAATGTAATCAGATGTGCAAGGTATTTTAATTTGTAATAAATAGCATTTCTTTTTCCTTTGGAATGAGACAACACAACGAACAAGGAATAATCTGGGAAATACCCTGTCTACCCAGGTTAATCAAATAAAAAATAAAAAACTTAAATGTAAAAATGTCACATATACTGTTTGAACACAACAAAGCCACAACCACTGGATTACAAGATGTACAGTGCAATGACAATATACTTTTTTGTGTAGCCAAGACACCAGGTGTAGGTCTCTTACTGAACAATGTTTTTCTCATCTCACCCACGTCTAGACACCACCAAGAGAGAATTGTACACATAGGGATCCAGTTCTGTGAAGCTGAGAAACATCCCATTGATTGATTGATTGATTGAAAACTGTATTAACAGATTGCAGAATGGGTACAGTACAGCTCAATAGTATACAATTGTTAAGGGGATGCAGACCAGAGAAAGACTTTCGTCTTGTTTACATCAGTGTCCCCCATTTTCAATTCATCATAACATATATGACATACGCATACAGGCTTCATTTTACTCACTCATATCACGCAGAAACAAAAAATGATCAATTTGGCATGAGCAAGACAAGAGACAAGCAACTTACTGAAACTAATGAGAGGTGAAACTGAGATCTGGACTGCAGTACATGCAAGGTCTGGTTTGAGAGCAGTGGTTGAGATGCGTAAAATATCGAGCATGGGTGGGAGTCAGTTAGTCTGGACCTCACTCGCCTCTTGTTCAAGTTCATAACAGAGAATGTCTGCTCACAAATATATGTAGAGCCCAACAAGCTCAGCATTCTCTTTGCAAATGTTCGCATTTCTGGGTATTTATTTACCTTTATCCAGCTGTCGGTAAAAGTCCAGAAGTGAGAGAGGCTGCTGTCGGCCTCGCAACTTTCGATGCATTGCATCTCACTTAGCTCCAACTGCAGTGGATGCAGGACAGTGTCGGGGTCCACAGAGAAGAGAGATGATGCAATACAAGAGATGTAATACTGAATACTTACAGTGTCGGGGTCCACAGAGAAGAGAGATGATGCAATACAAGAGATGTAATACTGAATACTTACAGTGTCGGGGTCCACAGAGAATTAGAGAGATGATGCAATACAAGAGATGTAATACTGAATACTTACAGTGTCGGGGTCCACAGAGAAGAGAGATGATGCAATACAAGAGATGTAATACTGAATACTTACAGTGTCGGGGTCCACAGAGAAGAGAGATGATGCAATACAAGAGATGTAATACTGAATACTTACAGTGTCGGGGTCCACAGAGAAGAGAGATGATGCAATACAAGAGATGTAATACTGAATACTTACAGTGTCGGGGGCCACAGAGAAGAGAGATGATGCAATACAAGAGATGTAATACTGAATACTTACAGTGTCGGGGTCCACAGAGAAGAGAGATGATGCAATACAAGAGATGTAATACTGAATACTTACAGTGTCGGGGTCCACAGAGAAGAGAGATGATGCAATACAAGAGATGTAATACTGAATACTTACAGTGTCGGGGTCCACAGAGAAGAGAGATGATGCAATACAAGAGATGTAATACTGAATACTTACAGTGTCGGGGTCCACAGAGAAGAGAGATGATGCAATACAAGAGATGTAATACTGAATACTTACAGTGTCGGGGGCCACAGAGAAGAGAGATGATGCAGGACAGTGTCGGGGTCCACAGAGAAGAGAGATGATGCAATACAAGAGATGTAATACTGAATACTTACAGTGTCGGGGGCCACAGAGAAGAGAGATGATGCAATACAAGAGATGTAATACTGAATACTTACAGTGTCGGGGTCCACAGAGAAGAGAGATGATGCAATACAAGAGATGTAATACTGAATACTCCCTCCTTTTGAAAAACCGGGGCCTGTTTTCAAAAGCATGCTTAAGCAATAAAAGAAGAAAAATTAAATACATATTTTTGTCTGTTTTAGTTATTATTTTCATGTTTGTTCATTGTGACTGCTGTTATGATGAATAATAAAAAGTGTTCTCACAGCTCAGTGAAAGGACCCGAGTGATGAACCCAGGGGTGTCTATGTATAGTGCCTGTTTCCCTGTGCGCCTGCGCAGTAGAGGCTCTGTGATTTGGATCACTTCATTATGGAAATGTTATAGTGTTGAGAAGAGTGTTTCTATTGTATGAAATAATTAATGATTTATCATGTGATTATATATTGTATTAGATCTAATATGCATATTGAGATTGTTTTGTAATGTACAGTTTTTTTTAGGTCCGATACTGATATGTATATAGAGCGGGGCGGCCGGTGGACAATATAAGCATATTTCTTTTTGCATCTGATCAACAAATAAACAAAAATCAACAAGTTATTATTAACAACACTGGTGATGTGAGAGAACAACACACTGGTTCTGTGGAGCAACACGTGGGCATGGATCACGAGGGCGTCCCCACACTAATGTAAGTGGACGTACTAAAGAAAGATGCAGAGGGCAGAGAGTACTGGAAAGCTAGAGACAAACACGAGATGGATGACAACAAGGAATCGCCCAACAAGGATGACAAGAGAGAGAGAGAGAGAGAAAGAAGAAAGAGAGAGAGATGAAGCCTTTCAGCAATCAGATGAAATAAACCATATTTTTGATAGATGAAGGTTGTAAATTGGGCCAATTTGTTTGGAACACAACTCCAGGAAAGTTGGTTGGTTACTTAGTAGTTGGATGGTGGGGCATATCATCATCATCATCATCATCATCATCATCATCATCATCATCATCATCATCATCATCATCATCATCATCATCATCATCATCATCATCTAGTCCTTGTAAAACCATTGAGGCTGCCCTCATTTCCAATGATCAGTCAACAGATGGACAAAATTAAAAGTAGTAATACAACAAGAGGAAAACCGGGCAAATGATCTAAAAACAGACTGATACACAGCAGTTAGTGATCATGGTTTTGAACTGTGCATATCGGAAGAGTATTGATCTTTAAAGTGCATTGAAGGACGTTCCATGAGTCAGGAGCATTAACGGAAAAAGCAGACTTTCCAAGCACAGGACATCTTCCAAGAACTTTATTTGAGCAAGTCAGATAGGCTCCAAAGTTTTACAATTCAGCAACATTGTGATGTAAGGTGATAGCTCACCAATAAACAAATACCAATGAGTATTGCGCCTCTCTGCAAGAGAAGACCGTTATGGCATGAAACTCCTCATTTTTTGGACCTTGCCAAGCCATCTTACTTTAGTTCTTCTACCCAAGTATGTTTTGTGAGGGAACTATCTTCCCATATGTGTGTACGTCCTCCCTCCCTCCCTCCCTCCCTCCCCTGGGGCTCTCTCTGTCTCTCAGCCCTCCAACTGTGAAATCAGCCTGTTGTTTCTAGCACACCTCTCCAAACCCTGCCATCCTCCCAGAGAGAGAGAGAGAGAGAGAGAGAGAGAGAGAGAGAGAGAGAGAGAGAGAGAGAGAGAGAGAGAGAGAGAGAGAGAGAGAGAGACCAGTCTTTCTCTGGTCTGCATGATCCCCTTA